>NC_135389.1:11215167-11442667 GCF_051989625.1 Stigmatopora argus | reverse complement strand
GGGCCAAGGTTGAAAAACATGTACACACACGATCCGGGGGCAATGTACACGCTAGATCTTTAACATAAAATCAAATCCAATTTGAAGGAAATTTGTATTGCATAATTATCAAGATACACTTTTTTTTTTGCTTACTGCTACCTCAATAAAAAGGTGAATTCCTCGCCTATGAAACACAGTTCTGACAAGTGATGTCACATGATCACGTGACACCCACTCCCACGTTAAAACAATGCGTGTGTTGAAAGGACCGAGGCAGGCTGGCTCGCCTTCCCAGCCTTTTCCTTCCTGCCAGCGAAACCCAAAGTAGAACGCTTCAGTCTTTCCCCTCTTTTTCTCATCAAATAGGAAGTGAAAGGGGGGTACTTAATGGAGCTCTCCAACAATACACCGAAAAGACCCCAAAGAAAGGTGCTCGTTGATGTAAACATCCAACCATGTAATACGTGGCCTTTAACGCCCCACATAAAATACACAAACACAGTTGGGTAATGGGCCCTCGGGGACGGTGGCCAAAAGGCCAGAGTGGCTGGAAAAAAAGGATGGCGGGGGAACAGTTCCCAGGCCTCTGCAGACAAAACTGCTTTTAAAAGAAAAATCCAGCATGGCCTCTTGGACTGAGCTTCATTGCTTCGCAGCAGCAACCTCGTCCACATGGAGACAAAGCCTGTGGCTTGGTGAAGCAACTATTCTTATAAGTGCCTTTGCCAAACATTCCCATTAGTAAGCCACTCACTACTTCAGTTCAGCAGCACCGCTTCACAAAAACAACTTTCAGTGGGGGAGCTGATTCGTTTCGCTTGTTTGGGTCAGACCTTATTAGCATTTGAGAAATTAATCAGGGAGAAAATAAAAGGTAAACAGACATGGGAATTGTGCATTTTATCCTCCATTCATCCACTAGTGCCTCTAAAATTAATCTTACCATAACAGCAGAGTAGACACATCTTTGCGTTTTTACCTTTCGGTCTCCAAAACCAGTACTTGCGTCGCCGTTTCATTATTAATCCAAATATTTTTGATGTTGGGGGGAAAAAAGCGGATCTCCTGGCTGGCCTGTAGTCCAATTTTTAAGATCACCTACTACGAATGAAACCTCTTATCTGAAACTTCTTGTAATTGGTGACAAGGCTGTTCATGTTATATTGGGAGAAAAAAAATAGAATATGGCTTAAGCTTCGATTATTATTTGTGAACCATGTTTGATATTGCGCTCCATTTTGGTAAATTCCTGGTTTCCACTTCTCATCCTCTGAACAACGACGCATACATCAGACAGGATGCAAGACAGGTATATAATCCAATAGTCACTTCTTTAGTCCTTTAGATTGGGTCTCCATAATTTCAGAAAGAAGAAGGAAAAAGCCTTTCGCAAGTGAAATGAGCTTTCCGTGATCTTGAAGTTCATGTAAAAGCGAATACTGTACTTTTCTGGAAAGTACTTGACAATGGCAGGAGGAGAGGAAACAACACAGTGCAGTCAGGAAACCAGTGTGGAAAGGTTGAGACAGACCCTATGCCAGGGGTAGGGAACCTATGGCTCGGGAGCCACAAGTGGCTCTTTTGATGGGTGCATCTGGCTCTCCGCTAACCTATATGATAAAAAAATATGGAAACCGCTGGTGACAGGGTTGAGATACTACGTCTAGAGCTGCCTTAATCTTCTTTTTTGTTTGTTATTTTTTTGGATTAGACTCTTCTGGAATGCATACTCATTGATTAGCAACTGCATAAGAATGTTGTCAAAAGTATTCAGAGTTTTTTTCCACTTTAAAAGTGGTGAAATTACCCCAACAACAAAGAGTATGGCTCCCAAGGAATTACATTAGAAAATATGAATTGTATTGTGGCTCTCTTTCTCAAAAAGGTTCCGGACCCCTGCCCTATGCTGTACGCTGATAGTCTTTAAGCTTTGCTTCAAATCGATGTGACTGTAAATCCAAGAGTGGGAAAGTTACAGACTACAGCAAATGTTAAATATGGATTTCATAGCAACAAGGCAAAAGTAAACATTGCCAAATGTCCACGATTATGTCCTGTAGTCAGGCAAATTAATTTCAGTTGTAAAAGTTTTCTGGTTAATCAGAAAAAAATGTACAAACAAAACGAATGGTTTTATCATTAACAGTTTATAGGCGAATAAACTTTGCAGCAATGTTCAAGATTGACAACATTACTTGTCAAATCTTGTGAGCTTGCTCTTATTCAAATGTATTGCATTTATATGTCACTCTTGTGAGGACATGCACCAGCAGTAGAAAAATACTTCGGTATTTACCTCCATCTTCTGGACCAATAAGAAATTACACAAACACAACTAGTGAATTTTGGACTTGCAACTGTGGTACATTAAATAAACATATTATAGTATACGACTTTTACTCCTGTTGTTTCTCTGTTTCTTGGCCCTTAATTGTTGGAATCACATGCTCACAGTTTTATATATTAATACAATAACAAAGCAATAAAACAGGATCTTATCATTACAAACCCAGTGAAGGTTCAATAGAAAGCAAATCACAGCATAAATCATCAACTTGTTCATACTGATGTATTGATTCATGAAGGATTCCTTGACTTACTTGGCAGTGACACACAGCTCATGAATTCATTCATGATTGACTAGTCATGACAATAATAGAGCAACAGAAAAGCCAGGAAAGGACAAAGGAAGGATTGATTTGAATGAATGTGAACTGCTAAACAATGGCTACTGAAACACTCTATGGCATATATACGTAATTTATTGAATGCCTACTGCTTCTATTTGGACTCAGTAAGGCCAAACTCAACAATACAACCAGTCTCAATCTACGGTGCAGTTTATGCTTTAAACAATAACCTATGATGCAGAGGCCCAAAGTAAATAGCTTCGTTATTATGCTTATCATGCCTTGAATGGACCAAATTACGGCATACGTTGTTCATGATTTAATCACACACCCAAAATCCAACGATAGTTTTCTGATATTATTGTTCACTACTTTTCAAGATTTTCTTGATCAGAACTACTTTTTATTGTGAAAATCTTCTTTTCTTATGGTATTAGTGTATTTCCCCGGGAAAAATGCTGAGGAGTGCAGTAATAATAACGGAATATAATAATATCCGGTGCCCTGGCGGCGCGAGTGGTTAGCACGTCGGCCTCACAGCTCTGGGGTCCTGGGTTCAAATCCAGATTGGTCCACCTGTGTGGAGTTTGCATGTTCTCCCCGGGCCTGCGTGGGTTTTTTCTCCGGGTACTCCGGGTTCACATTCCAAAAACATGCATCGTAGGCTGATTGGACACTCTAAATTGCTCCTAGGTATGGGTGAGTGTGCATGGTTGTCCTTTGTCTCCTTGTGCTGCCTTTACAAAGCATTAAACATTTTTTTGCTTATCATTATTCAGAGGATGGTATAGAACACAGTTTGGGTCATCGAGGGCAAGTGAAATCAGATTGGACACCCAACATTCACACGCATGATGGCACACTTTCTTAGAATCAAGACTAATTTCTTATTTTGCACTTGCACTAAAACTCCATAGGCTGCTAACCACTTTAATTACTTTTTGTACCTACTTAGTATTTATGTGACCACCTATTCCTGTTGACTACTACTTATTAATTATGTTGACTACTTAACTATGTTGACTACTACTTATTTATTATGTTGACTACTTAACTATGTTGACTACTACTTATTTATTATGTTGACTACTTAACTATGTTGATTACTACTTATTTATTATGTTGACTACTTAACTATGTTGACTACTTAACTATGTTGACTACTTAACTATGTTGACTACTTAACTATGTTGACTACTTAACTATGTTGACTACTTAACTATGTTGACTACTTAACTATGTTGACTACTTCTTATTTATTATGTTGACTACCTAACTATGTTGACTACTTAACTATGTTGACTACTTCGTATTTATTATGTTGGCTACTTAACCATGTTGACTACTTCTTAGTTATTATGTTGACTACTTAACTATGTTGACTACTTAACCATGTTGACTACTTCTTAGTTATTATGTTGACTACTTAACTATGTTGACTACTTCGTATTTATTATGTTGACTACTTAACCATGTTGACTACTTCATATTTATTATGTTGACTACTTCGTATTTATTATGTTGACTACTTAACCATGTTGACTACTTCATATTTATTATGTTGACTACTTAACCATGTTGACTACTTCATATTTATTATGTTGACTACTTAACCATGTTGACTACTTCTTAGTTATTATGTTGACTACTTAACTATGTTGACTACTTAACTATGTTGACTACTTAACTATGTTGACTACTTAACTATGTTGACTACTTAACTATGTTGACTACTTAACTATGTTGACTACTTAACTATGTTGACTACTTAACTATGTTGACTACTTAACTATGTTGACTACTTAACTATGTTGACTACTTAACTATGTTGACTACTTCTTATTTATTATGTTGACTACCTAACTATGTTGACTACCTAACTATGTTGACTACCTAACTATGTTGACTACCTAACTATGTTGACTACCTAACTATGTTGACTACTTAACTATGTTGACTACTACTTATTTATTATGTTGACTACTTAACTATGTTGACTACTACTTATTGGGTTGCCTACTACTTATTTATTATGTTGACTACTTAACTATATTTTCCTAATACTTATTATGTTGACTACTTAACTATGTTTTCCTACTACTTATTATGTTGACTACTTATTTATTCATTACTTATTTATTGATTATTTTGATTACTTATTATTATTATTATTGTTATTATTATTATTATTATTAATCTTTTAGTTTTGTTTGTTTGTTATTGTTTTTTTTCCACTTCCCTGCTTTTTTATGTTGTTGACTACTTATTTATTTATGACTTATGTATTGGTGATTTATTTATTATTCTTGTTATTATTTATTTGGTTGTTGTTGTTATTTGTGCACTTCGTGGTGAAGCTTTAAATCTCAGTATACTTGTAGAATGACAATAAAATCATTCAATTCAATATCATGGCCTAAATGTTGTATAAGTGCACACTACTACAGAGCAAAGTTCGCAAGTTCGGAGCGCAACTATAGAACTAATGTGCGCACTTGCATGCTTGCACACGCACCGTTGCAAACTCGACATAATTAAGATGCCAGCGATTAATGAGCTTATAGAAAGCTGGACGTGGAACTACTTTACAAAATTCAAGAATCCAACAATTTGCAGACTAACCAAGCAAGGCGTTAAAAGACGCGCACATCTCAGGATGTTCCACGGTCACAGTCAAGAATTAAAAAAACAAACCCTCCAGCTCGTAGACGCTTACAAAACAGGCTGGGACTTGCCTGCAAACATTCATACCTGCATGCAGCAACAACTAGCCCGACTAAAACATTGGTGTGTAAACAAGTGATAAAAAGAAGGCGCCGATCCTGCTTTCACGCGGACAAAAACACGCCATAAATATAAAAATCGTTCGAAAACAAGATCAAGACGTTTGAGCTCACCTGTTTCTTCCCCGACTTCCAAACTCGGTTGTTTTCTGCGAAAAGCGACCCTATTAAAGCCCTCCATGCTTTCTGTGGCCAAAAGCTGCCCACGCATTTAGAAATTCTATCAAATGACGCTCATCTTTTGACGCGATTGCAAAAATCTGTCCAAAATGTTAATACTTATCCATGAAAAAAATGTAAAGCAGCGGAAACCGCGCTTGAAAGGGAATAAAAATCCATGTGTCATGTCAGGTGTGTCATTTTTTTTCCTTCTCCCGAGTGACCTCATTGGGAGAGAGCAGATAGACTCCGCCCACAAACTGTCTTTCTCTCTAAATTTGAACATTTCAGGATGCCGTTGCCTCATAAACCAGAGGTGGGCAAACTACGGCCGAGTTTTATTGGCTCGCAGCAAATGATATAAATATCAATAAATCTGGCCCAAACAAGAAGCTTAATTTCAGCCTACAATGTGTTGAAATTCTCAGTTTTAACACTAGAGGGAGTTAGTCACTGAAACGCACCTTTTCTAAAGCTATGAGGGCAAAAAGTGACATTCTAAAGTAGAACATTGTAGAATTTTGATATTTTGTTTTACATAAATAAGCATAACAATATAATCTAAACAGGCTGAAAATTACAGTAGTGATTACATTCCTGCTTTGGGAAATAAGTAACAAGACCACCACCTACAGGACAAAAATGTTCAGTGAAGATAATACTACTATTATTTACAATGCATCAAAACAAGTCAGAATCCCCAAAACAATTAACAAAGGTACTAGGAAAGAAGTGCAATATATAATATAATAACTGATTAGCCTCATTATAAAAAAAAAATGGTTAAAGTAAAATCTTAAAACCAATATAGTTACATTGTGGGAATTTTAAAATATCAGTTGTAGTTGATTTGCCTTAAAAAAAAAGCTGAGCCACAGTATAAAACCCCCCACCCCCCAGTTTAGTTCAAAAAGTAATTGAATGCATTTTTAAAGAGAGGAAACAAAACTTAGGTTCCAAGTATTTTTATTTTAAAAACAGGTTCCCATTTTATTCGCTTTCCTAGGTTGTGCAAACAGACCAAATATACGTTGGTTACCAGTGAGCCAGCATGACAACTGATATGGCAAATGCACACAAACATGAAGAATTAACCCATTCAAAGATGTATTTTCAAACATCTTAGTCATCATATCATTCATATCTAAAAGGCAAAGCTAGGTGGAGAACACAGATCAATGCTAGACATGGCATTAGGTACAAAACGATAAAAAGACAAACATGTTTAAAAGCCATTTTAGTGACTTCTTTCCAGTCAGTTCTGCTGAGTTTAGTGTTGTCAGCGTGGAAGGTAATTGGCTTAATATACAGCCTTTTTAAACCATTTAAATACAAAGACTGTATGCATTCATAATCACTAATAAATAAAAGTGGAATGACACTTTATGGTGGGTATGACTGTAAATTGATGTAATGCAGTTTAAATTGTGCTTTTTACGGCATACAAGATGGAGGAAGCACGTTAACAGTAATTAGGAGGACAAATAATGATACATGTCATAGTTAACTTTGTATGGATGACTTTAAATGTTTCCCCAGTATTTTAGAGAATTCCCATTTATTCCAAAGAAGACCTAAATGTACAACTTGGACCATACCCAGATTTCTCCAGATGTATTTCTCATAGAAAGTTTGCGTTTGTAACCTTATTAAGAAACAATAGAACACCTCTTAGAAAAGACCAAAGTAAAACCTTTCAATAATAAGGAATAAAGAGGCACACCTTGTTAAATAACTCTTAAAATATATGTATATAAAAAAAGAGGTCTGGTCCCTACCTGGTCGCTTGAACCTGTGCAACTTAAAAGGCAAAAACTCAGCCCAACAGCTCTCATGGCAAACTACCAATAATAAATAAATTAAACAAATAATAAAAAAGGCAAGTTTATGTAGCTATAAAAGTCTCGTGCTTGGCCAGAAAACATTCATATGAAATCTAGTGAGGATGAGCCATGCCAGAAATTCTCCACTTCACTCCTTTAGTGGCAAACTGAATGTACTATTTGTTGAAATTTTACTCTACATGCAATTTGGAAAAAGGGTAAAATCCACCTCATAGTGCTGAATGTTTTGGATTTCAACCTCTTACTAACAGATGCGAAATCAGGTGCCAGGGGAAAAAAATCCCACCATTCCAGTCATAAAAAATATCGAACAAACACTATTAACAGTTAATAGTCACGAATACAAATAGGGGGAACGACTCATTTAATTTGTCACTTTCTCGTCCTCTGCTTTTGCAATAAAGAGTCCAGTGATCTGACACATTGTTCTCGGGCCACAAGGAGCAACACTCAAAGTCAGTCAACAAGGATCATGTCCCGGGGGGCAGAGGTTGGTGGGCCGGGCAGTTACGTAGGTCACGAGGGGAGAAAGGAAGGCTCCTGCTACTGGACAAAACTGCTTTGTTTTCCTGGAGGTCAGCTCGAAATTTAGGACTGAAAAGATGCAGAAATAAGAGTGAAAATACATTCACCACTGTCAATTTAAACAAATTCGATTGATCGTTGACTTTACTTTTAGTGATCATGTCAACAATGATTAGAGGTGGAAAATGCAGTACTCACAAAAGCAAGAAAGAACAATAAATGTTTATGGCTTCATTCTCAAAAAGACAAAAATCACTAGAAAAACAGGACTGTAGAGAAAAGTTTGACCACCATGCCCAAAGATCTGTCAGCAGCTGCCATGATACATTAAGATAAAGATGGATATTGTACATATAGGTCAGCAACATACATAGAAGGAGATGAAGCAAAATAATCCTGTCCGTCTTTTCATGTCAAAAGGGGTTGGACATCTATTGTCTTCAATGGCAGGAAATGATAAAGAATGATGAAATTCTCATTTAATCATTCATTTTCCGTACTGCTTATCATCACGGTGGTCATGGGAGGTGCTGGAGCCTTTCCCAGACAACATTGGGTAACAGGCGGGAGACATTCTGTAATTGGTTGCCAGCCAATCATAGGGCACAAGAAGACAAACAACCAGTTAAGTTTACACTCATACTTAGGTGCAATTTAGACTGTTCAACCAGCCTTTCCTGCATGTTTTTGGAATGTAGGAGGAAACTGGAGCACCTGGAGAAAACCCATGCAAGCCTGGGGAAAAAATGCAAACTCCCACAGGAAGGGCCAAACTTGGGATCGAACACTCAATCTCAAAACTGTGAGGCGGACGTGCTAAACACTTTCCCCAGACTGCCTTGATGACATTTGGCGTGGGCCAGGGTGGCGGTATGATTGTGATCTTGAATGGTTGTCTGTCTCTCAACGACCAGACTAGGGTGTTGTGTGCCTTTTGCCCCCAGCTGGGATAGGCTCTAGAAAACCCTCTAACTAAGCCTTGTGATGATAATGCGGGTCATCCTTTAGATCAGGTGTCAAAGTGGCGGCCCGGGGGCCAAATCTGGCCCGGCGCATCATTTTGTGTGGCCAGGGAAAGTAAATCATGAGTGCCAACTTTCTGTTTTAGGATCAAATTAAAATGAAGAGTATAGATGTATATTAAATTTCCTGATTTCCCCCTTTTAAATCAATAATTCTAATTTTTTAATCCATTTTTTTTTGTGTTTTTAGTTCAAAAATCATTTTGTAAAATCTAAAAATATATAAAAAAAGCTAAAATAAACATTGTTTTAGATCTATAAAAAACGGAATATTCCGGGCTTTTAATCCAGTTCTTTTAATCCATTTATAAAAAAATTATCTAAATATTATATCTAAAATGGTCCGGCCCACATGAACTCGAGTTGACGTCAACGAGGCCCGCGAACCAACACGAGTCTGACATCCCTGCTTTAGATGAATTCATATCCATCATTGTGTCATTTTAAAAAATGTTGATGACCCCCACCAGATAGACAGAGAACCACAGCACATTACCTGTAGGCTAGAGAAATTGTCCCTCGCCTTAGCTGTGCGGAGAGTGACGATATTGAGGCAGCAGGCTGCTGACGATCTACAAGAAACTGATAAATTAGACAGATACACAAACTGATGACACTCGGGGTTTAGAGACAGACTGACAGATGTATGGACAGAAACTCCCATGGACAACACCGAGAAGACGAGTAAGGGAAGGCCATGTTAGAGACCACGAGATTTTAGTAGGAAATAATGGTAAAAAAATGTAAGAACGTAGTATACTGTGCATGCAAATCTGTATATAGTAGTTAAACACAATGCATCCACTAATGCACCACCATTGAGTTGGGATTTAAATTTAAGGCAAGGTAGAAGACATTTAGACATGCAATATTGATTTTAGTTATGTAACACAAAAATAGCTTCAAGGTCCAGGCTTATTAATCATGCAATGGCACTTTCAACTTTATGTCTCTATTCTATCTCCAAAACGGCGCAGTAAACTTGAACTTTTGTTGTAAGATTAAAACCGATGCTGATAACGTTTTGTTATCCACTGCACACTTATTAAATTAAGATAGGACACCAATGTATACATTTAAGTAGGGAAAGACACTGCCATCTAGTGTTTAATAATCTACATTGTGCACATCTGCTTGTTTCTTTTCTATTAACAGAAAGTTAAGGATAGAACAGCAAAAAAAAGAAAAATGGAGGCACTTGTAGGAGAAATTTAAAAATGTAAATTTGAAAAGGTTAAACGGAATCAATTAAAATATGGTCGAGCAATTACAATAACCAATGTGTATTATTATTCTGCAGTTTGCAGGTTTTGTCATAGGATGTCACTGCATACTGCCGAAATATTGAAATACGTACAGACTTTTTTTTTCACTTGATCATGATTTGCAATTTTGGACTGGAGATGTTTTTAAAGTACTACTCCATATGAAACGAACTAAGTTCTTTGTTACTTACTTTTGGCTGGCTGCTTTTAATCTTGGGCACTTTAGCTCCACGACCACGGTGGACCTGCTCATGGTCAAACTCCAGATCCTCCAGTCGTTGGGTCAAGGCCAGTTTCTGCTGGATTGCCATACGTAGGAGCGAGTTTAATGTCTTCTTTTCATCCTCCGCCGCTGCAAGTTGCCTCTGCATATCATCCAGTTGGATAACATATTCGTCGCATCTGAAATGATACAAAAAAAAGACATGCTGCAATGTTTCTTGTAATTGTGATTTCCACCGTGGACTGCGCTCACCTGGTGGCAAACATTGCTCTGAGAGAGGAGAAGGTCGCCGCATCTTCTTTGAGAGCCTTCAGCTCGTTCCTGAGCTTCATCATCGTTTCTGTCACCATCGTCTTTTCATTTTCATACTTGCTCTTGAGATTGGCCAGCGCCACCTCTGCTGTCTGCAATGCGGAGAAGCATCTTGTCAAGGAACAATTTCTATGAAATATTCTCCAAAAATGTGTTCTACCTGCTTATTGGCCTTCAAAACCAGTCTGAGTGTGGCTATCTGCTCTCGCTTGGTGCTAAGAAGGGATTTGAGCTTGAGAATTTCCTCCAGACACAATTCCTTGTCTTTATCCAGGATGGGTGCGAGCTCTCTGGCGGCGGCCCTCTGCCTAGACAGCTGCAGGGAGCGGTCGACAGCCCTCTGCAGGTGCTTGATCTGGTCTCTGATGATGGCGTTTAAATTGTAAATGTTCATGGGCTCCTTGCGCAGGTCTCCACCTCCCTCGGAGGTCGCTGGTGACGGGGAGGTGCTGACGACGGGGGAGCCCGCGGCGTTGCGGGTGGGGCTACCTTGGTGAGCCGGACAGTCTGTCGCCTGAGAGGTCATATCGCCGCATTGGCCGTCTTTGGACGGCGAGTCCGTGGGACTGCGTTGAGTCTCGGAGGAAAAGCGTGCCGAAACTGCGGCCAGGCGTCGTGCCAGGCGAGGGGAGAGTAAAGCTCGGGGGTCTTCGGGGCCTTTGAGGCTGCTGCCGCGAGTGACTCGGCTCTGGCGATAGTAATCAAGCATGACGCGGTTGGGCGTCTCGTTATTGCACAGACACACGTGGTGGTACAGCTGCGCCAGCTCTTCGCTGAAGGTCACAAGGTCATCTTGTGCCGTGTTCAGCAGGCCTTGGCTCTCCGCAGTGGCGCTCGTCGACGCTCGTAAATCCGCCTCTAGGCTCGCTACCCTTTCGCGGCCTTCCCGTAAAGCGCTCTCCAAATGGTTTACCTAAAAGGAATATTGACAATATTGAAAAGATTCTTGTCTTTTTCTGGTAATCAGGATTCAGTGGCATCAACGGCGAGAGGTTTCAAATTAATACTCAGTATCAGTATTGACGCAAGATATGACTATTTTCGGAGAATCGGAAAGTATCGGATTTGGTCACAAGATCGGATCCGATCAGATGTTTGTGTTTTGGTACCATCGTGCACTTTGGTTGCTGTAAATCAAATCACTAGGCCAACTTTGTTGGCTACATCTATTTAGAAACTAATGATAGTAACAGATTGTGTAATATCGTAAACAAAGTATTTCTTGACTTTGACACAAACAAAGTGATTTATCATTTACTGGTTAAATTATATTTTGCGTTAATTTTACTGTTCTAAATATATGGGAATCGCATTTGTATCGGCAAAACTTATCTTCAGAAAAATGGGATTGGATTGGATGTCCAAAGGTCAATTTCAGGACTTCCATAATTTCAACTGTCAAATACTGTGCATTCATTATTCAAATGGCTTTGGATGTCTATCACCGGCAATGGCAGCAAAAAATGTCAACTTGGATTAAACATCCAACATAAAATGGGGTGGAGTAATTAAACCTGACATTGGTACAGTGCTGGTCAAAAGTCCAGTAGAGAACCACATTATTGTCTATTAATAATCTAAAGCAATTCTCCCAATCATATTTCTTCCTAGTGACATAGCGACAACAAACCTCTTCGCCCAACGCATGTACTCTGTCATCATCGCGACCTTCTGTTTGCTCCCCCACAGCATGGCCATACTTCTCCTTTAAGGCCTTCAGATCTGTTTTCAGCTCAATCACCTCTGTCACTGCCACCTTATATTTACACTCCAGGGCCTCAAATCCGTGTATGTCAACATCGTGGTGACCGTTTGCTTGTGGCGACAGGGCGCCAACAGCAGATTTGCTATTTTCCCGAGGGTCATCCAGCTCTTTGCCACCATTGAGATGCTTTATGGCATTGACGTGCTCTGTTAGGCGATGGACGCGCTCACTCTGCTCTGTGAGGGCACCTAGCGCATGCTGTAGATGGGTCTCGGACTCCTGGAGGTTCATGAGCAAGGATGCTTTCTCACACTCCACCTGGTTTGTGGAATTAACAGTGGAAAAAGAAAATGTTGCATGATCAACTTGAGCTGTGAGTTATCGTATTCTGCGGACTATAAGTCAAACTAATAAGTTTATTTCACATAGAGCCAAGAAAGAAGTTGAGATTGAGAGTTTAGTAATGTTCATTTGATGTGTTGTTGAGGCTATAGTTATGTGAATAGCAGTTAATATATTACATTAATAGTGTCCCTATTCAACCTGTTCTCCATTTCAATATATTTGTTTTTGGGCTCTGATCTAATAAAGTCCCAAACAAAACATGTGACTCATACTCAAATATTCCATTTTCTTGGTACATTTTTGGCTGTTGCAATTTATACTTGGGTGCGACTAATAGGCAAAAAATGCAGTAATCTAATCCACTCTAGTAGTACAGCACAGAAGTACAGTAAAATACTATAGATTTCTATTTAGTTTGTAAGAATGAATGGTTTTCAAACTCTTATTTACAAATTTGACATGCAAGAGATTTAAATGTAATAATTATGTAACATTTTCACACTCAACATAGCTGATATATTTTTTTAAATTTATTTTGTTAATGCGTATGTATTTGTTCTAATATCTCCTGACAAAAAAACTTCATTGTGAGTAGCACGCTGGGCAAATAAAAACTGCTCAGATGGGAATGATCTGTATTTTTGTTGTAAGTTAAAATATAAAAGAAAAAAATGCTTAGTTTGTTCACTCAGCCAATTCATAGAAATAGTGACTTTGTAAAGTATATATTTAAGTAATAAGTATAAGTATATGATTTCATAAATGCGAGCAACGTAAGTGGAAACTCATTTGCTGTGGTATTATGTATTACTAATGTCAGTCAATACACCTTCCATTTTGGGATGGGTAACTTTAGAAATAATCAATAAGGAATTTAGGCAGCTTTCCATACATTGTGTCCCAACTTTTGTGATAATTCACAAATAATTTAAAAAAACCTTTAACTAACCTGGACAAGTTGCGTCTTCAACTTTTGCATCTCCGACAAATTGAGTTCACTGAAGAGATCCGGTACCGGATGCAGACCCTCGCCCTTTCTCCCGGCACGGTAGTCGCCATTCAGTTTTTGAAAGTGGGCGTTGTGCCGACAAGCATCGTCATCGTTGCCGTTGACGGTGGCGCCGCCGCCGCCGTTGGTGCTGGCGTTGAGCTCCTCTGGGAACTTGAGGCCTTCCACGCCAGTGACGGTGAGGGCAATGTGGGCGCCGGCCCCGAAGACGCTGTCACTCAGGCTGAGGTGATGGGCCAACTCTTTGCGTAGATTGTTCTTTTGCTCACGTTCGCTCTTTAGGGCATCCAAGGCTTCCTCCAGTTGTGCCGCGGAGATTTCTTTCAGACGTAAAGCGTCTTCAAGTTGGCTGTTGAGGAGGACCGTCTCTTCCTCCAGCACCTTAATCTCGTGCTTGAGACCTTCATACTCTACCTGACAACATCAATGAATTTAGGATCAAGGGGAAAAAACTGGTGTTATTAGATTAGAGCAAATATTCTGTCATTATAGTATACGTTTATATTGATTGACAAGGAGTATTTAAAGTTTAGCCCGGTGTCAATAAATTGCTTGCCACATATCGTCATCACCAAATGAAAATGTACATCACTTCCAGCATTTTGCAAAAGATCAAATATTTTACTACTGCATTACATCACGAACGACTCTTAAAACACAAAGATTCGAAGAGATTCTGCTACACTAATTTTATATACAAAAATATTAGAATTTGTCCAATGAAAAAGTTGAAGAATGTTACAAAGTGGCTCTGAGAATAAAACCAAATTTATTGTACATACCTCATGTATTTTAAAAACAAGAGACAGAATGATATCAATTCAAATTTGATACCAAACTACTTTTTGCTAGATTTATTACAAAATCTCTATTCTCATCTCTTTTATAGCTATTAAAAAGCATTGAATATTCACATATGTTCATATAACAAGGCCATTTCCTTCTCCTTACATTTACAGCAGAAATAAGATCTATAGAATCAGGTGTGAGTAGGCTGAAGATACACTTAACTAGGCTGTGCCAAAACCTTAATGTGACTCTCCCACGGCCTCAGCACCGACCTGGTTCTGCTTGAGCGTAGAGACCAATTTCTGCAAGGTGATGTTCTCCTCCTCCAGCTCCGTGTAATCCTGAAGCAGCCGTGTCTCTCGGAATTTATACTCCTTGATCTCCTCCCTCATCCGACCCCTCTGGAGTTCCAGCATTTCATTATTCTGGGACACGGGAAGACACAAATGAACATTTGAAATCCCTAAAATGTCAATTGTCAAACGTCAACATCTACCCACAATTCATACAGATTAGACAGCTAAAATACCACCTTCATAAATTACTAATAACATTATCCACATTGGTGATTATGCCATTGCCTGTAATTGCGGTTGGAGAATTCTACTATGTGTTTGGGCTGAGAGTGACAATGATTTTTCTTTTAATAAATGATAATGAGATCGTACATGAAAATCATTAATGATTTGAGCCTCACATTTGCTCACAGCAGGTCTCAAGGTCTTTAGTCTAATAGTGATTAAATGTCTATTCCAGTGATTTTTTTTAATGTCAGGTTGGGCGTGTGTGCCAATAGTTGTGCCGCATGGGCTCCGAGAGTCGCACATGTGCCGAGCTCAGGGCATTTACTATCTCATCCTAGGGGTTGATCCCCGGATTTGGCCCCCTCAATAGGGTTGTGGCCCCCCGTGTCTGACCCTGACTCGAACTCCGATGTCTACAAACCCAAACAAGAGGCTAACAAAAAGTGATTAGCAAAGGCAAAACAAGGATGAATATGCAAAATATTCCTCAGCCAATCAGATGAAAATGGAAAATGAAACATGACAAGCCATAAATGTGAAGAAAAAAAACATTCTACATGAGAAAAAAAAGTGTATAATTTGGTTTAATAGCAATCACAGTCGCAAACCATCATGTCTCATGAGGATGACCTCTTTTTAGACATCACTTGGAATTTTCTGTATTATTGAGTCACAATCACTTAAAGTTTTAATTACCATTATTTTCAGCTTTCATCAGCATTTGGCTTTAAATCCTGCAATTTTTAGGCCAGTATGGTTTTTATATGGATTATTACAGGCTGATGAGTTGTACGTCTATAGAAAGCTTTTCAAAAGTATCCAAAAGTTTTGATGCTGAAATGTGAATGCCATTTTTAATGGGAAAAGTATCAATATTCAATTATTAGTTTTTGCATGACCTCATCCAAAATTGGTGGCATGGGTCAATTTGATTTTACTCACAAACTAGCTTGACACCAACTTGACAATGATGCAACAAGAAAGAAAGAAAACAACCAAGGGAACTTAAATTCACTAAAACGGGTTAACGAGACATAGCAAACAGGTAGCTGACCCATAAGGCAGCTGATAGGCAGAGACACTTAAGGGATGAAAGGTGACACCAATGAACAATCACAAGGAAAAGACAGACCAGGGCAGAAATGGAGAAAAGTCCAACAAAATCATGATGAACATTTGTATTCACTCCCATTGATAGCACTAGATGTCCAATCCATTTGAAATTAAAGGGTTGGCGGCAAATGAATATGAGCTCATTTAGTTTCTAAGAGCCACACAATTGGACGTCTGACAATTAGTACGTAGATGAAAAAAACATTTAATTGTGTATCCTTTATTCATGGTGAATCAAGTATTCTAAATATTGATATGGACTTTAGATTGTTTGCTTTGTTAAGTGTGAATTACCCTAGAGCAGGGGTGTCAGACTTGGGTTGGTTCGCAGGCCGCTTTAACGTCAACTTGATTTCACGTGGGCCGGACCATTTTAGATATAATATTTAGATTTTTTTTAAATAAATGGATTAAAAGAACTGGATTAAAAGCCCTGAATATTCAGTTTTTTATAGATCTAAAACAATGTTTATTTTAGCTTTTTTAAAATATATTTTTAGATTTTACAAAATGATTTTTGAACACAGAAAATATGGATTAAAAAATTACAATTATTCATTTAAAAGGGGGAAAATCAGGAAAGTTAATATACGTCTATTCTCTTCATTTTAATTTGATCCTAAATCAGAAAGTCGGCACTCTTGATTTACTTTCCCGGGCCACACAAAATGATGCGGCGGGCCAGATTTGGCCCCCCGGGCCGCCACTTTGACACATGTGCCCTAAATGCTGTTTTTTTTAATAAAAATGGTGGGTGCGGCTTCTTGGAAACACAAATAGCGTTTTTAATTAATCCGATAAAAGCCAGAAGTAACATGACATAAAGAGATCCAATGGCTTTTTAATTTAATATTTGAAACATGGATCTCACTAAAACGCTACACCTATTTGAATATTGTATTTTGTCATTCTTTTCAAAACTCTGCTATTCAAAAAAAAATGTATATCAAATGCACGTTAGTAAGAGCGCAGATACTTTGGGAGCAACCTTGTGAGGTATCCCTCCTTTAAACTCACCTCTCGTATTTCCAACAAGACTGCATTCAGGCTCTCATTCTCTGAACGCGTGTTGGAAGTGACAGAAGAACTCAAGGTCAGCTCTGTCTGCAACTCTAAAAGACGAGACACGTAATACGCTTCCTTGGAAGCCGATTCCTGCAGCAGGGTCTCCTCGTTACTCTCGCCGTCCTCGGCCACCTTCCGCTGGTTGCTGTATGCTTGGCCAAATGCCTGAGGAAATCAAACAAGTGAAGCTATTTTAGCATCCAAGACAACTTTGCCAATATTTATGAAGTCAAACTTCCAGTTGTTGTCCCTCAACATGAATTCCATCTACAAGGGATGATGTTTCATTTGATCAATTCAAACATTGTTCCCATTTTGCTGACACGTTTGTGCAGCAGTGGGAGCTGCCTGGCATGGTGACGGGGCTGAGACTTGATTGGAAAAATCAAAGTGAGGAGGCAGCAACACAATGGAGCTGTCAACCAGCCGCTGGCAAATACCCCCCTCATGCTATTGAGTAGAGCAAATGCTAATAATACATTTCTTTTACCCTATAGTTTTGCTTCTCATTCTCATTTTATTTCTTTCATCTCATGTATATTCTGTAGTCTGCCTTTTACCCTTCTTTGTGGAACCACGCTGGCATTTTGGTGAATAATTAAGGGAACAACAGCGTTAATTACTGCAAATAGCTGCTTGACTGGATGAGCTCAAATTATGGCTTCACAAGAGTGGCTGTCAATGTCCGACTAGCAGTGTGGTCACCCGGGACTGAACTCAGGAAGGTAGGGAAAAGCTGCCCTCGCAGGGGCCCACTTACAGGATTTCCAGCACAAAAGGGAGACTGCTGTGTAAAATCAACATTCTAGCTGTAACACTGCACATTAACTACATTGAAACACACATATGCACTGACACATGCACGTACACACACACAGGTCTGAGTCATTCATTCATTCATCTCCCATACCGCTTATCCCCACGAGGGTCACGGGGGACGCTGGAGCTTATCCCAGCCAACCGGCAGGGGACACCCTAGCTCAAGGGTGTCAAACTCGGGTTGGTTCGCGGGCCGCAATAACATCAACTCGATTTCATGTGGGCCGGACCATTTTAGATATAATATTTAGATTTTTTTTTAATTTGGATTATAAGAACTGGATCAAAAGCCCTAAATATTCAGTTTTTTATAGATATATATATTTTTTCTTAGTAAGGGAAACATCTAATAATCATTTGTTTTTCATTTCAAATGGAAACATTTTTATTAAAAATTATATTCAATATTAAAGTGGAAAACCGAAAATATTTTTATATATTTATTTTTAGATTTTACAAAATGCTTTTTGACCTAAAAACACCAAAAGAAAAAAATGGATAAAAATGTGCAATTATTGATTTAAAAAGGGGAAAATCAGGAAATATGATATACATCTATAATCTTCATTTGAATTTGATCCTAAAACAGAAAGTTGGCACTCATGAGTTACTTACTCGGGCCGCATAAAATGATGCGGCGAGACAGATTTGGCCCCCGGGCCGCCACTTTGACACCTGTGCCCTAAATGGTTAGCTGCCAATCGCAAGTTGCAATGAAACAGACAACCATTCGCGCTCACAATGACATCGCCTCTGAGCAGGCATCGAACCCAGACTGTCCGCACCAAAGTCAGGCGGAAGAACCACTGCACCAGCGGCTGGCAGGTCTGAGTCACCAAGACTTTAATATGTTTCAATACATTTGCTCATGTTTGGAAACAAGGAAAAAAAATCTGTCTATTGTGTATATTTTGTATTGCATGAGTGCAGGAATAGAGAAGTCAATTGTGTGCAAAGGTAATTTGGAGTTGTAAAAAAAATAAATAAACAACAACTAAGACTTAGTTGTTGTTTTTTTGTTTCATTTGTTTTCTATTTATAAATATATAGTTGGAAACAAAGCTTTCTTGTAGTTGTTGGGGTAATATGGTGGAAAAGTAACTTGTACTAGCAGAAAAAAATATTGTGAAAACTAAACTAACTTGTTGAAAATAAATTTTGTATGTAAAACAAAAGTAACTTGTATTGTAGGAAAAATGACATTCTCCAATTACGAGTGACTTTCATACAAAAATTAAATATACTATTTATTTTGCTTAAAGTTATGCCATACAGTTAAGACAAAGGAACCCATTTGTGCCAATAACAAAAACGTAATTCTTTTTGAACTCTCGTGTAAGAAAAAAATCCTATTCATATAAAATTTAACACACCACTAATGATTATTATTTCATACAACAACCCTGCTTCCTGCATGTAGATTTATTTCCTAAAGTGCACTCCATTAGGCTGCCACTCGACATAGAAGGGAGTCACAGAAAGTGACACTTCACGTGACTTCGTGACTCATCTTCGTGGCACGATGCCATATCCGGCTGGCCGGCTTGTTGCCATTTCATATCAGCCGCCCCTTAGTTAAAAATATCACAGCAACAGCTATGAATTTTACGGCTAATTATGAAAACGCACTGATAACACGTGCCTGTTGAGTCATCATAATGATAGTTCTTCTCGGTCCTGGGCTTACCCTACTTGGCAGATCGTACCAAGCTCCTCATTGATTAGATGGTGTGGCTACAGCACCTCCTCAGGGCAATTATTCTTACTATCTTGGTGATTGGCAGTTCATTTGGAGAAAGAAAGCCAATAATACATTCGACCTTAGGCATCACTGGATGAATGATAGTGTTGCACCTGCATGTATTCAGCTAGAGGCCATAGCAGGAGAAGCAAGCTCACTGTCAGAGCAGCATAAGGGGAGGAAAGGAGGGTGTGTGAACCCCGAAATCCACGCCCATCTGTGATCGCTGCTAATTAGGAGTCAGGGGAGGGGCCTCTCGCTGTGATGGATGTGAGTGTGTATCTATTTTTACACTCAACCCCAATTAAACCCTATGGTCTTTCATATTTAACTACTTGCAGGAGGTCTACCCATAGTCAATTTTCAGGGTGAGTGAACAACAGTAAACAAAATGTTTTCCCTAATTTATTCTTGCTTAGAATTTATGAACTCATTGGTTGTCATTGATCTTAAATGTTGAATCCATTTTTTTGACTGACAAATCAAATTGATCAAATCAAAAGCCTTTATTGTCATCATACACAGCTGCGTATAACGAAATTGGTGGTTCTACTCCACAAAGTGCGTTTTCCCAGTAAAAACATAAATAAGTAATATAAAAATATAAAAAGTCACGTCCTGGCCTTTCAAATGGATTTGACCTCTATTGCCGTTAATGACACTGAAAAACGATTCCCTGCCAGCCCTTCCATTTCAATTGGATTGACTTGCTGCGGCGCCACTCAATGTCTGCAACAGATGTGAAATTGAAATGTGTCATTCAAAAACAATAATCTTTTCAGTGACACTAGAGGCAAAAAGTAATTGAAAATTCATCCAAAAGGCAGCTTTCCAAGCTGTAATCCCCATGACAAGTCCATCGCAAATCGCGGTACAGTATTAGTCAACTCAAGTTATGCTTGGTATATACAAAAACACATACAGGGGCGCAGAGTCCAGATGGTCGGCTCGCCTGACGACGTCAGTGATTTCAGAACCACGGAGAGAGACATGCAGATCAGCAACAAATTTGTCTGCATCCAAAATTGTGTCGAAGACAGCTATTGAATTTTGTCTTGGTAAAACATCATAGTGACGTAGATTCTTGTGCAAAATGCCCTTCATACAATGCCTGTCCTTTTTAAGGACACAGAGTTCCCATGTGCATTTCTGCCATGAGGAACATTGGCAAGTCAAGAGATGTGTCATCTTTAAGCACAAGGCACATTTTCACAAGTGGAGTGAAGCTGGATAATTAGAGCCCAGTAGCTATAGAGATGCAGCCTCAGTGGATGCTCACAAATAGTCATGCCATGAAACATAGATCTCCAGGAGATGGAATCTCATAAAAACTATATGAGCACAAGCTTTTATAGCATGAATGTTTATTGAGTTGGGTCATTTTCTGCTTTCACTGAAATACATGACAGCCAGCAAACCAATGATGTTAAATTAACACAATAATCCACAAAAGAGACCAATACGGCTTAATTGGATGATGAGTGCCACTGACACGATCCACATCTGCTCCATTCACACTAAAAACAAAGTGAATCGTGGATGTACCACTGAAGGACTGCCAAGGACAAGCCGCTTTCCCCCCCATGTCTTGTTAAAAGGATTTCATTTGGCTCAAGTCTACTTCTGATCAGCGAGAATGTTGGATTATTACCCCAAATTACATTTTTGCAATCAGATGACAAAAATGGAAGGGATTGGCTCAAAAGCAGCTGGCTGTAAGACAAAAGATCTGCGAACGATCTCAGTTCTCCCCATGAATGAGATTTTGTTCATACATGCTTGCAGTGCCACTATCCCAAATTTCATCAAAATGTTTCATTTTCAGTAACGCTTATCCTCCCTCACATGCGTCGCATGGGGTTAAGTTAAAATGGCATTATAACTGTATTTGGCTGTTTTTGCTTTTGTTTATTTTAGAAAGAAAAGCACTGCGGGGAACAGTTTCAATGGAGACTCAACATAATGTGGAGTTAATAAAATTTATTTGAAGTCCATTAGCACTGAACAAATTGATTGAGCCACTCGATTAACAAGTAACATACACAGTTAAAATGTCAAGTGTTTTTATGAGACCAGCAGTCTGTAAGTGCGTCATACTCAACTTCCTCCCTCTGGTTGGTAATGTGCCTGCCAGGACACCAGCAGCAAGTGAACCACAACAACACACAGCATAGATGGCCTTTGGGCCTCTACGCAGCCACACACTCACACATAGTTAAAAATACATTGGGCTACAGGCACCATCATTCAGGAAGTATAAGGATTGTCAGGGCTTAATTGACATCTTCAATTAAGAAGAACAAGAAAATCTACTTGATGGCTTTCTTTTGCGTTTATAATTCTATTTGATGCAAATATTCTCAATGAATACAAATTATTATCATCTACTTTTGATGGCTGAAACGTTTGCATTATTTATTCCAGACAAACGAGTGAGTTCCATTTCAACAAGGCACTGACTGCATACTTTCCCCTCATAAACTGGCCTCGGGCAAATAAGAAATGGAGCGATAATGTCAACTGCGTGAAAGTCGAGCTACAGCATCCTCCTCTCAGCTAAATGTGTGACTTATTTCGCTGAATATCCGAGATTCATTTATTGGTGACACAAGAATTCCGATTAAATAAAAATAAACGCGATATTAAGAAACCTTTTAGAGAACAGTGACAAAATACGGACTGATTTGATTACATTGTCTTGTCTTTCTGCGGCAAAGAAAGCCGAGCTGACACAAAAGAAAGAGGAGCCAGTCTGCATCCTTAAAATGACTCATGAGGCTTCCACGGAGTGACTCACGAGTTATCTTCATGCCTAAGATAGACACTGTAGCAGCAAATTAGGCTATTATTCCAACAAATATATTGTTTCTACCAGGATTCACATTCTAAACACACAAACTACACTTCGTCCAACCGGCACAAGCACAGAAGCACAAAAAAACAATGCGATGCACTGGAGTCCCATACCAACACTCTCCTGTTTCCCCCTTGCTGTTCTCAATCACAACATCCGCACCCAAACACCCTCCCCCTCTTGTCCTACTGCTTACTGACGCGGGACACCTTTATGTGAGCAAAGAGATGATCTTCCCCTCTGGACTCTCACTTAAATGATTGTACAAACCGACGCAAATTCCTCGTGTTACAAATTGAAAATCACACAAAACAACACATTTCCTACAGCTTTAGATTTGATTCCTTTCATTTACTTTCCTATACCCGGGAAAGTGCAGCTCTGTTGATAAAACAGCACAACACGCAATCTGATGCAGAATCGCCACTTCAGCCAAAGGGGGATCGTATACAGTACATAAGAGGAATACAAGGCCAAGCTTTGAGAGGGGGATGGTGAACCCAACAGAAAGACGAGAGACACAAACCCATCTGAGGATGTATTGATCCACCACATTCCTCTCTGTTTACTGCATGCTAATGGAAGATCAGCACCGAGACAAAGAAGGAGCGTGACATTACTGTAATGCATCCTTGGACCAGATTTACGACCGAGGGTTTGTTTCAAAAGATTTACCATTGAGACCTCATCTTTTGTTTCATACAATAGAGCAGGGGTGTCAGACTCGGGTTGGTTCGCGGGCCGCTTTAACGTCAACTCGATTTCACGTGGGCCGGACCATTTTAGATATAATATTTAGATTTCTTTTTAATAAATGGATTAAAAGAACTGGATTAAAAGCCCTGGATCTTCATTTTTTTTATAGATCTAAAACAATGTTTATTTTAGCTTTTTTTAAAATATATTTTTAGATTTTACAAAATGATTTTTGAACTAAAAACACAAAACAATTGATTAAATATTTACAATTATTGATTTAAAAGGGGGAAAATCTGGAAATATAATATACATCTATACTCTTCATTTTAATTTGATCCTAAAACAGAAAGTCGGCACTCATGATTTACTTTCCCGGGCCACACAAAAATGATGCGGTGGGCCAGATTTGGCCCCCGGGCTGCCACTTTGATACTTGTGCCATAGAGTGTAGCCAGACCAGCCACAACCAAAATAAACCACACAGATCATTCAAGGTGAACCGGTACATTTCTGATTTATGCGTTGCAAACCACCGATAACGCTTTGTGGCAATCAAAACTAGAATACATTTGGACATCATTTATAAACACATTTAATTGAGCAAGTGGTCAGAAAGCTGTTGCCGGTTGTTTCTGAGTGACATGCTGATTGATTTATTGATTTCTTCTTTCATATGACACCGGAGGCAACAGGCTGGTGAAGTACTAGCTAGCTGATCTTCAGTCACAAAATATCAATACGTAAGAATATTGTAAAGGGCAACACAGTTGCAGGAATCAAAAACATGGCACACCTTACAGGCAGAATGAGAATTTCCCAAACAACCCTTGACACTCACAATCTTTGACAGATTTCACACACAGATACAACAATAAACCAATATCTGTTTTGTTTTGCTCTGTGAGGATTGCAATATTGCTTTGACATTTTACGTACATTAATTTAATTGGATTGAAAATTTTGGCACATATAGAATTGCAAAAAACGCACTGTAAAGTCAGACGAGAAAACGTAGAGGGGCTTGCTCGCCCTCCCACAATAAATGACCCCCTTTCCTTTACTGGCCTGTCTGAGGTTTATCTGCCCGGAGAAAGCACTAACAAGCTAGAACCACTGCCTGCCATGGATTAGGCAACATCCCAGAAACATCCAAAGCATCAGGATGAAAAGAATGATTGGGCTGGGGGGCATGTACTCTAAATGAGGGTGGTGGGGATGAGAAAAGGAGAGTAAAAGAGTTCCCTGTTTTTCCCCAAACACAAAATGCACTTAGTGTTTTTCTCTTTTGTACTTTCAACAGTTCCTAAGGGTATCGTGTACAATGTGGTCCTTCCTCATGCAAATGGACCGACGCTCACCTTGCCTTTTCTGCAGCTGGGTGACGGCCAAGTATGCTTTCGTTACTCTGATGACAGGGTGAGGAGTTATTATGCTGTTCTGTAGCCTCAGGGGGAGGACGGCAGGGTCTATTTTTAGCTATTCAACTTATTATGAATTATGGTTTAAGACTTAAAAGACAACTTGATCACTTGCAGGTCAACATATGTACATTAGGTCTTATTTTATCTAAATAAAAGACGGCAAACAAAAAGAACATACAGGATACAAGAAATCATTTTCTTTATAGAATCTAAATCAAATTCTATCAGCAGTTTTCCTGCTGTGTCATTATGCAAAATGCAGTGCAGAGGCAGTAGACGTCTGTACTTTGGAGAATAGAAGCGTGCGACGGTGGGATGAGACCAGGAGGTGTTTTTTTGTGGAAGTAATTTCACCTCAAGAAAATGTTCCCTGTGCTAAGCCAAAACACGAACTGACAGGAGAGAAACACATGGCCATCATTCGTAGATGACATTTAAAAACTATACCTTAAGATGTTTTTTTTTGCGATTTTAAAAATCTTATTATCTTATTACGAGAACTCTGAGCACAGCATGGAACATTTTCCAGAGGAACATGGTTCTTATTTATCAGGTCATAGAAACAATCATGAGACAGATCATCCCTCTCGCTAATGCAATTAGATTGAATTGAGTTGAATGAAGATTATATGAAGGTGTTGTTTAAGGAGCCCAATACCAACCAAGTTGACCAATGATGAGAAACAACATAAAGGTGTTTGGTTTCCTTCGACTAGTTTGTAAGAAATGTGTGTTTGGTGGGGGAACAGTCATTGTTTAGTCCTGAATACCATCTCTGACAAAGCTAGGACCAGTAAGACCTTCCCTTTTATGAATGACAGCTTAATGGTTAGCTACAGACATTTTATTATTCCAGCTAAGATTTTTGTTGAAGCAAAAACCTTATGAAGCCCATCCTGGTCCCAGTGCTACGAATGGTGGTCGTCTCATCAGAAATGATCTCTCCTCGTTCATCCCTAAAGTTGAAGTGAATCTTAGCTTAAAGTTAAACAGATTTGGTTTTGTGTGATTGCAGACTGGCTGTGAACGCACCAAAGGAAGAGTTAGTGTTGGTAGAGAAGCTGCATACTAATGATGGAGGACAATAACTCAGGGTTGATTAGGTAGATTAATTAATAGCAGAATTAAAATTGCTGCTCTTTTGTAATTTGTGACAGATCAAACTGAAATTTAGTAGGTCTTTTCTGCTGATGTATATGCATCGATTTTTGGAGCCCTGGGGTGATTAATTTCATGAATTCATTGCAGTTCCAAGTTAGTGAGAAGCTGCCATGTGCATTTTCATTGTGCTTTTGATCAGAGCTCATTTTTAACTTTTTTGATCAACATGAAGGCAACTTTTTGTGAATAACATCCTCACAAGTGAACTTGAGTTTAACTCATTGGCTCGTATTGTCAGTGACTTGAGAGGCAACATGTCCTCTAAAACAGTCCAGTTGAATTAAGTTCCGTCAAAATGAATTGACCTAATATAAATAACTTTTACAAGCATTTTAGTTCAATTTAATTGCGCATTTGCACAAAAGATTGGACATCATAATCAATTAGAAAATGGTATCATGTAGATTAGGGGTGGCCAACTCCGGTCTGGATCCGGTCTGTTTTCCATATTTCCCTCTAGCAACACACCTGAATCAAATAATCTGGATCAGTAACAAGCTTCTGGACAGCTTGCTGATGAGTTGATCATTTGATTCAGCTGTGGTAGAGGAGGGAGATATGGAAAACAGACTGGATAAGGGCTCTCGAGGACCGGAGTTGGCTACCCCTGATGTAGATTTTCACTATTAGTATTAGTAGTCGTTGTAGTAGTAGCAGTAGTAGAAGTAGTAGTAGAAGAAATAGTCATAGTAATAGTAGTAAAGCAAATCAGGTGTCTAGTGTCAACATCAATCTTTTGTTCTATTTGTTTTGATTGAAAATATGTTAACTGTAACATTTCTACAGCTTTACAAACATTTTCCCCCAACCACAATCATGGGCTCCCTATCACCGTACCTTGTGATTTCAGTTTGTTGTTAAAATATTTGAATTGCTCCTAATAATTTCTTGATGTGTTTTAACACAATCAGTCACCAACCATGTTGGAAAACTCTGATTTTTTTTTTTAGGAGAAAAGTCTTGATCACATAAAAATACGATTCCATCTTCCTGATTGAAACCCGATATTGTCAGATACACAAATGAACAATTGAACGTCCCCTTCAACTTTAGTGAGTTAAGGGACGCTCGTCTTTTTTTGACCATTTGATTCACAGTCGACGTCACATTCTGCAGGTGCATCCACACCATTATCTGTTTTGAATGAATGAATCAGCGCTATCTTGGCACCTACCTCCTGCAATTGTTCCAACTCCTTCCTCAGAGCTTCCTGCTCGCACTCCAGTTCGGCACACTTGCTCTTCAGCGTCTGGTTCTCCTCCAGGACAACCAGCCCGCACTCGGCAGCCCGGATCTTCTCCCGATTAGCTTCGCTCAGCTCCTGCGCCAGACGTTCCACTTCGGCCCGGTACTGCTCGACCGAGGCCGCCATCGCCCCTCTCTGTCCGGCTCTCTCCGGTCCCCCCCTCCCACCAACCAGCCTGTTGGTCTGCGGTTCTTCTCCCGGTCTCTCCTCTCCAGCGCAGAGGCGGGCGCTAGGATGATGGGATGCGGAATATACGCCCCCTTCCCTGGAGAGCAGGACCGAAAATCGAGATAGGAGCTCCAATTCGTAGATTTGCTTCCCCCAAAGCCATATAAAAATAACCACATTAGAAAATAAACAAGTATTCGTGTGCTGTCAAAGCAGGCCACTAAGCAAAATAAGGCGTCATTTCTGCTCCTTCATGGGTAAAATGGCGCCATCTGCTGCCGTTTGCATGTCAGTACATTTTGCCATCAACTCCACCCATTTAGTTGATAGTAATGTTGATTGTAAAACTCAAGAATTCACACTCAAACGCCTCATTCAAAGGTTCACGATAGAACAACAAGCATCATAAATAGAAAAGCAGCGGGGTGAAAAGTTTAACTGCACTCCTTGTTCAATTTTATCAGTCCTTATCTGCTCTTAGGATTTATGGTATTGATATTCAAGTGAAGCTTGAGTTGGGATCTCTTGGCTGTAATTGACAATTACTCCAAATAACCCCTGGCAAAAGAAAGATAAGCATTTCTCAGATCCATGTTAGAAGCAGATGTACGTAATTGTAAATGTTTTGTAAGATGCAGTGCAGTCAAGGGCTAGTACTAAAAAAGATATTGTATTTGTTGTATTTTACATTAGACATACTGTATAATGCTACCCAACAGTAGCAAATTGACCATAGTAAAATTATGAGGAATTTAATTATTTAGAAAATGTGTGAATGGTTATGAATGTCATATTTCTCCAACTTTATCAGCTGACCCACCGGCGACCTCAAGTTACACGCAAGTATTTAAATAAGGGCCAGTGGATGAACACAGGCGACAAATTATCTTATCATTCCCAAATAAATTCAGTTCCACGAAAATGACATTAATTTATATGATTATGCAGCACAAAAATATAGTTCATATATGGCAGTTTGTGTGGTGTGTTGAATACACACAACAATTTTGTGTTATTTAAAGAATAGTACATTTATTTTCAAAGAATGAGCTCTGCACATAACAGAACAATTATGAAAAAAAAGATCCTTGCGGTATTTTGTCACAACGTAATTGTGTCATTATTAACAAATATTGCACTCCCTATCAGTGGGTTTACATACAGAGTTCTGTGAGGGGTCAAATGTGTTTTGGTTAACATGCCAGGCGGCGATTTTGGGGTGAAAAGCAGTCTTGAATTTGTTGGTACCTGTGGGAAAAATGGCAGCCAACTTGTTGCCATCTGTGGGTTCTGATGGAGGAGCAGAATTGAATAGAATTGAATTGAATTGAATTGAATTGAATGCTTTTATTGTCATTATACAAGCATAATGAGAATCAATGCAAGTTGTCGCAAAAGAATAATTCATTTGGTGTTAGCCTTCAGCTGACTGGAGGATTTGTCATCAAAGATGTTTTATTGCAACACAAAACATAATGCATCCATTAAATTATTTTTTAAATTTTCACATTATATTTAAATAATTTTTTGGTCCGCTTTAGTGTTTAGTGATGTGGAGTGGAAGCATCAATATTGCAATATTTTGTTTAATGCTACTTACAGTGTTAAATCAATGATCAGTATTTTACATTGCATAGGAAACTAGTACAATCGTATATAATATAGTATTGTATTTACATGTGGTGTTGTATCATATTTATATTTAAAACGTACCTCAAAAAGGAATTGCTGTTTATTGTCCAAGTGTAAATGCTGTTTGTCTGTTGAATGAATCTCTGTCCGTGTTTCTGTCTTCCTCCACTTGGCTCGACGGTTCTGGAACCAAATCTTTGGAAAACACAAAAATGTATTTATATTTGTATTTATTCTTAGGTCATATTTTTTTTGTGGAAGATTAATTTAGAAAAGTGATATCTTTCTCAGCCAGAACCATTTGTTGTATACTTTTGGAACTTTACACATGAAGATAGAAAATAATTGCATTAAATTAGATAATTCTAACAATTCAATGATGTTGAATATTAATCTAGAGATATATATTGTACCTGTATGCACCCCTCATTGAGCAGCAGACATGAGGCAAGCTGCTCTCTGCTGTTGGCATCTGGGTAGTGAGTCTGCTGGAAAACCCTCTCCATCTCTTGAACCTGGATCGGTGTAAACGTCACCCTGGATTGTCTCTTTCTTCGTCCAACTGTGAAAAACAAGAATTTATAACATTAGAAAAAAAATGGGAGGACCAGGAGGAAAAATGATTTTTTTCCCCTGGCTAAATATCCTACTGTTGCCTGAATGAATTGGAAATGTTAAAGATATGTATGTTGAAATCTACCAGTGGCGGGCCGTCAGGGCCTTCAAGGCCTTCTCTGCTGGCCTAAGAAATATCTGAATCATATTATATTTTGTCCATTAATACGTACTTATTATTCCAAATGGTCTGTTAGCTTCCTTTCATTGCTTTTCCCCCTGGTTGCACTGCTTCCAGATGTGTGTTTTCATATTGAAGCATTTAACCAATCACATTTCAGCCATTATTTGTTGCCAGATCAGATCTGCCTCAAAGCCTTCACAATCAGTTCTTGCGGGCTCTGCTGCATTAAACTAGACTGTTGCTTTTAACCAATCAGATTTCGAGTTGGCAACCCCACAATGATTTTTCATAGGCGTTAGCATTTTGCTGGCTGGGATATGTCATTGCTTTCACAAACTATGATTGGCTAGTAGGCGGGCCAAAGCAGTACCGAGGCAGCCGAGATCGCAAACTCCACCCACTATGGCCGACAGAAGCAGAAGCAAAAACAAATTGATTCTGTTTGCTCACAAAGCTATTTTCCAGATGGACTTTTCCAGAAAAAATGGACATCATTAAGAAAGGGCGGTCAACTCCGAAACTAGCAAGCCTGTTACAGCCGGGAAAATGGTGTGTGGGGCACTTTCGGCGCGCTAACTTAGCTCCACAAGCAAATAGTATATTGTTGTGTTGATTTAATGCTATTTTCAAAACGGACTATGCCGGAAATATGACAGGCTCGACTTTCATCATTAGCTTCGATGGCGATAGGAAAGAAGGAAGAAAGAAAGGAGGATGGATATTGTGTAAAAAGGATTTTTGGTGAGTAAAATTACAAATATGGCTATATTCCTAATTAATATTTCAATTGTGGGCCAAGTTCTGATATCTGAAAAGCTCCAGTGTTTCTATTTAATCACAAAATGCTGCTAGGAAGTGGATTTTACCCCAGTTTAATTTTTGGCGTTTCACCATTGACGTCCGGGCCCGGTTCTGATGTCTAAAAAGCTCCAGTATTTGTATTTAATCAATAAATGCTGTTTTTGGCTGGATTTTACCCCATTTTCGGGCAATGTTTGCCCGTACGCCATTGACGTTCATTGCTGTCTTTTCCCGGGAAAATCACCCCCTGGCCTGGTTTTAATGTCTGAAAAGCTCCAGTATTTGTATTTAATCATGAAATGCTGCTAGGAAGTGGATTTTAACCCCATTTTTGTGCATTAATTTATTGATTATTTTTTATGTGTCGCAGCTGTAGCTGCAGTAGAGGTTTTATAGCAGGGGTCTCAAACTTGCGGCCCGCGGGCCAACTGCGGCCCTCGGGACGATAATTTGCGGCCCCCATCTTAATATGAAAGATCGATTTTTTTTTTTTATTTTTATTATTTTTTTTTTTATTTTATTATTTTTTTTTTTTACCCCTTTCCCCATGATGGCGCAGTTTAAGTGGCAGCCAGTGGCAGTAGCTCTGTCCACTCATGTTTTTCTTGTTTTACAGCATGTTTTACATGAAAAATTAGAGGGAACATTGACATGCACCTGCTTGTGGCAGGTGTGATACTGGTGTGCCGATAGCGAGCAATGATGATGTCGTGACCGGATGATTCGCCTAAAGACGTTTCGCCGACGGACGTTTGACAGACGGACAGGTCGTACTAGTATTTGTTAGTTTAATGATTAAATACAAATACTAGTATTTGTATTTAATCATTAAACGCTGTCTTCAGCTGGATTTGACCGAATTTGAGAGCATTTTGAGCCGTTTGGCGAATGGACGTCTATAGACATTTTTTTGCCTCCATCGCGATATCATCCAGTATTTGTATTTAATCATTAAATGCTGTTTTAGGATGGATTTGACCCGATTGCTGTCATTTTACGGCTCGGTTCTGCTACATCTGCCTGCCCAAGAGTGCTTATTCCCGGACTGCCATTGATGGTAGACGAACATTGATTTTTACTATAATTTGGACAACACCGGCGGCGGGCCGGATTAAAAATCCTAACGGGCCGTATATGGCCCGCGGGCCGAGGTTGAAAAACTTGTACACACACGATCCGGCAGGGCGAGCGTTCGAATCCCGTTACGGCGAAACCTCCGTTCGGCCGAATGAACGTTCGGTGGAACGTCCATTCGGCGACCTGCCCGTCTGTCAAACGTCCGTCGGCGAAACGTCTTTAGGCGAATCATCCGAGTACCGATGATGTCGCTCACACTGGTACTCAGTGCGCTCAGGGAGGTTGTCTTTCTGCTCAGACCAACAAAAAATTAGAGGGAACTTTGGTTCGGAGCTGAATGAACCAATCACGGTGAGGTATACGGCTATGGAGGGCGGGACATCGGCCGGGCTGTCCAGTGCCTTGCTCACTCACTCATTCATTCCTCCAATCAGCTGGGCGGAGGAGAAGCCGTGAGGCCGATCACTCCGCTCGGCGCGCACACTCCTCCGCTGCTCTCAGCATAGAACTGAATGAGGCGCTATGATCTGTGATCCAGCCTGTGTCAGTGTCTGTAGCCATCTCCGCGATTGAAACGGAGAGCGAAAGTGCACATGCGCCACAAACCCGCGCGACTGAATGTGAAAGATCAACCCGAGACTCATTCCAAGTGGAAAAACATATTACAGAGCCCCAGAGATGTCTCTTTCAAAGCCTGCCGTGAAGAGAAAGGTCGGTGATGAGCACAGACAGTTTCAAGAAAAGTGGGGAGTGCAATATTTCTTTGTTGAACACAGGGGCACCCCGACGTGTCTCATTTACACTGAAAAAGTTGCGGTGCACAAGGAATACAATTTGACACGTAATTGTACTACGAGACATGCTGAGGAGTACGAAAAATACCAGGGAGATGAGAGAGCCAATCAGGTTGCCAGTCTTAAAACACGTCTTCTGAGGCAACAGGATCTCTTCAAGAAGGCTACCAAAGACAGTAATGCAGCAGTCAAAGCTAGCTACGCCGTTTGTGAGTTGATTGATCCTGTGCTAAGTGATCCCAAATGGCTCATGGACTTGGCTTTTCTTGTTGATATCACACATGGGCTTAATGTACTGAACAAGAAGCTACAAGGCCAGGGGCAACTTGTCAGTGCTGCCTATGACAACGTGAGAGCATTCTGCACTAAACTTGTGTTATGGAAAGCCCAGCTCTCTCAGACAAACCTTTGCCATTTCCCAGCGTGCAAGGCTTTCGTGGATGCAGGCACACCATTCAGTGGTGAGAAGTATGTTGAGGCCATTTCGAAGCTACAGGAGGAATTTGATCACAGATTTGCAGACTTCAAGACACACAAAGCCACATTTCAAATTTTTGCGGACCCCTTCTCCTTTGATGTGCAAGATGCCCCTCCTGAGCTTCAAATGGAGCTCATTGACCTGCAGTGCAACTCTGCACTCAAAGCCAAGTTCAGGGAGGTGAGTGGAGAAGCAGACAAGCTTGGGCAATTTTTGAGAGAGTTGACCCCCAGCTTCCCTGAACTTTCCCGAAGGTTCAAGCGGACCATGTGCCTTTTTGGGAGCACATACTTGTGTGAGAAGCTCTTCTCCACCTTGAACTTCAATAAGTCCAAGTACAGGTCCAGACTTACTGATGAGCATCTTCAAGCTCTACTGAGGGTCTCCACTGCTTCCTCCCTCAAGCCAAATGTGACTATGTGAGAAGAAGCGCTGCCAGGTCTCTAGCAGCAAGGAGTAGGCAAGAGAAGCCGTGTTCAGAATATTTCATGTTCAATGTTCCATTCAAGTTCAGAAAGTTAAAGGTTAAAGAGCTGTTAATACAGACATTTGAAACGGAATAAAAATAATTCATTTTCTCTACTTAGCCAGCCAGTGTATATCTACTGTATGCTCATTAGTATTATTTGGTTTTGTATTACTGATTGATTTATTTTTTATTCATCTTTAAGTTAATTTATTTAATTCATTATTTTTTGTTAAAAAATAAAGATATTTGATAACGTTGGAATGTTTTATCAGTGCTTTTCTTGTGGAAATCCTGATGCGGCCCAGTCTCACCCAGACTCGGCCTCTAGCGGCCCCCAGGTAAATTGAGTTCGAGACCCCTGTTTTATAGCCAAAAAATAGTTTTGGAGGGTTGGATTGATACATTGAAGGCGCTACCAGAAAATGCACCGCCCGCCACTGAAATCTACAGAATGTAAAGAAAGAATTTGGTATTGTATTTATGTTGTATATTAGGAACAAAAATCCACCAGGAACACTTATTGGGTGTTTACCACAAGATATTACTTTACCGTATTTGTTTAACAAAATTGATAAATGGTTGAAATATTCTAATGAAAAAAAGAATTAAACTGTAGTAGTGTGCCCACAGCAATTTAGTCCTTGTAATAATGCAACTTTATTATTGTGCCATCATATGGCAAATATATTTTTAACATTTGAAATTTTGTTCTTCCCCAAACACTTCTTTATAGTAATTCCTTTCATTTATTTTAGTTTTATATAAAGCAATACTCACTTGCACACCGTGCATTAGATTTTGAAGACTCTTCATGTCGTCTGATTTCTGGATTTTCTTTTAGAGAAAACAAAAATGTCAAGTAAAAATGGTGTATCCATACATTAAGCAAGCAACGTTATTTGGTGAGACGTGCATACCTGCACACACAAGCTGACTTGATATCCTGGTGTTTTCCTTAATAACAGACCACTCGCGATTTGCCATGCTCACTTCTCTGATGCAGGTGGGCTTCCTTAGAATCTCCTCAATGGAATGAGATAATTTTTGGCATGATTTCTGGTCATATCCCTTCTCACGATCATTCCACATTTCCAGCATTTCAAGCAATGTGTAATACGGCATTCAATATATATTGTTGAGAACGCAACCCCTCCAGAATAGCAAGGACGGTTAAAAAAAAAAATCCCCTCTGGCTTTTCCCTTGTGTTCTTTGGTTCTTATCTTGCACTCTGCTCCCTGAAAGGTGAGCTCCTTCAAGTTGCCCACTCTTGTCTAGTGGCCTACGAACCTATATCACATGGTCAGAATAGAGGAGGAGTTTCTAGGAAAAGGCTTATCAATATCTGAAACTTTTCATGTTAGTGTAAATCTACAAGTAAACTCATGGGTGCAGTATATTTATTATATAATTAGACAAATGGATACTACTTCCACTGGTTAACGTGTGATTCAGTTTGAAATGCAGCCGCATTCAAGCGACACTCCTTTTTTGTTGTTGTCTTATCAGAATATCTATTGGAGTTGTAATCTTTATGACCTCGTCCTTTCCATGCCCTCTCATACTTAAATTCACCTCTTCTCTTGTGGAATATGAAGGAAAATATCTATACATACTGCAATATCAAAACATGTATGGGCCACAGTCCCAGTCTTAAAAGGGGGTGTTCAGTGGAAATAAATCATTATTAACTTCCAGACCATAATTTAAATGACCGCACATTGTCTTTGGGCCATATTTTTTTAACACAAATATAGCTACTATGAAAAAGAGGGACCCTCAAATCACATTATAAAAAACATTGTATCTATTACATTATTATTTTTAAATCTCGCAGCCCCCATAGTTATAGTTGTGAATCCAGCCCAAAAATAAAATAGAGAGAAAGTTAAGAGGTTGCAGCTGAGTTGTGGTGAGCAAAATAAATGCCCTGTAATATAATGCTTTTTCAAACTTACTATTCATTTAAGATTAGATTCATCTCATACTCGGGTAATTCACTTTGTTGCAGTAGCAAGAAGGTGAAAACCAGTGGTGGTCCGTGCATTTCCTAGTGACGCCTTCAGCTATCGGAATCAATCCAACCCTCAAAAACTATTTTATGGCTATAAAACCTCTACTGCAGCTACAGCTGCGATACATTAAAAATAATCAATAACAACCTCATACAATTGAAATATTATTTAGGAATATAGCCTTATTTTACTCACCAAAAATCCTTTTTAACTGTACACAATATCCATCCTCCTTTCTTTCCTCCTTCTTTTCTATCGGCATCAAAGCTAATGCTGAAAGTCGAGCCTGTCCTGTCGTATTTCTGGCATTCGTTTTTATTCGATTTAGTGCTGATAATGTTCGTTCCCGGTTGTGACAGGCTGGCTTGCTTCGGAGTTGTCCGACCTTTCTTAATGATGTCCAGCTTTTTTTCTTGAAAAGTCTGTCTTGAAAATGGCTTTGACAGTAAATCTGCAAACAAATCAATTTCTTCTCCTCCTTCAGCCATTGCGGGTTGACAAAACCGCTATTAAATCAACACAACAATATACAGACGCTCCCCTACTTACAAACATTCGAGTTATGAACAACGGTACATCCGAACATGTCTGCGCATAGGGCATATGTCGAAAAATGTTCGGAAAGAGATCCTGTAAGTTCGATTTTGTATTGCGCGCCTTTTTCCGAGTAGTGCTTCTTTCCGCCGCTAATACCGACGCCTGGCGCTGAGAGCTCACCCAGCATCCACCTTCCTCTGCCCAGTTCGTTGCAGTTGGTTGCAGTGGGTGAACGTACCTCCAGTGCGCAAAGAACTTTTTTTCATTTTTATAATTAAATATCTCGTGCATCCATTATTCAATATGGTTGGAGAAAAGCGAAAGGCTTCTAGTAAGGGTGGTAGTGCAAGGAAGAGGCAAGCCATTTCATTTGAAACGAAAGTGGCAATAATAAAGAAGCTTGATGCGGGTGAGAAAATGGCGAGCGTTGCACGGGCATACAACTTGAATCGTTCGACCGTCGGTAGTATGTATACAGTACTGTACGTATTCTCCATTTTATTAAATGTTTTTTTCAGTACAAACCAATGCAGGTTACTTATACAAGCCTTAAACATACAAATGCACTTATATAAATAAGTGTATATATATATATATATATATATATATATATATATATATATATATATATATATATATATATATATATATATATATATGTATATATAGGCCTTAAACATAAACTATAATACAAAATATAGCACTGAAGCAACTTACGAACAAATTCACCTACGAACAATCGCTCGGAACGTAACTCGTTCGTAAGTAGGGGAGCGTCTGTATTTGCTTGTGCAGCTCGCTCCAGATACAGTTTGGTAGCTCTGGCTAGTCCACTCTATCACTAGCCAATCATAGTTGGTGAAAGCGATGACGTATCCCTACGCCTGTGAGAAGGCCTTGGGGTCGCCAAATCGAATTCTGATTGGTTAAAGGAACAGTTTTATCGTCGCTTGTTTTATGCAGCAGAGCCTGCAGAACTGACTGTGAAGGCCTCAAGGCAGAGTTCTGACCCTGGCAACAAATAGCTGAAATGTGATTTAAATATGAAAACACACATCTGGAAGCAGCACAACCAGGGGGAAAGCAATGAAAGGAAGCTGACAGACAATTTGGAATTATTAATAAGTATTCATGGACAAAACATAAGTAACATCAGTTTGTGATTCAGATATTTTTTTAGGCCAGGAGAGAATGCCTTGCAGGCCCTGACGGTCCACCACTGGTGAAAACACAGACACAGGAAAAGACATTGTAGACTTAAATGAAATAGACATTAACATTCAGACATTTTTTAGTTGAAGATCTTAATTGAAATTAAGTGTGTTATTGCTTGATTTTTAGCATCTCTGCTGCTATCTATAAAAAAAGCACATGTCTGTGTAGCAAATAATGCTTAATCATGTCATGCATGCTTCAGAACTGCACACAGTCACGTGAACACAACTGAGGGTGTCCAATGAGGTCACGATGATCTTCTGCTGAATTACTCTCTTCACATGCTTCAATTAGTCAGAGTCATGCTGTCTTTAAGAATGTAAGCAGTTTGGTCTGTTTACTCAATATTTAAAGTACACTTTAGTAGTGATCCACTACAAATCCATCTTTTAATTAAGAATTCTCGACAGCATTTCCTATTCATGACATTTATGTTGCTAAATTTGAGTTTGAGCAGACCAAAGATTCTTAAACGAGCCAGATTAATTGATAGATTGAATGCATAGACAAGCCACACTTTAAAAAGAGGTTGTACTTTTACTGTCTCCTACGCTCTATTGCCAGATTTTGCTGTAGGTGACATAAATTGTTGATTTAGTGTGTATATTCAGAATCCTGTGACCGGTCTGAGTTTTGTCTCAAATTGAACAAAAGCTCTCCATTTTGGGAATATATCCCAGTAATCCAAAGGATGTGGGATGTTATGAGACGCTTTCACCAATAAAGCTATTTAATCAGATTTTGGGAGGGAAATACGGTAGTGGTGTAATTAGAAAATGAAGTTAACATTAATAGTTTCTTTCTGTCATGTGCTGGTTTGGCAGCATGTGTTCGGGATAAGCTATAGTGTATGTTCAGTCCAATGCATAGTAAAACCAGTATGCAATATACAGTATGGGTAAAAAATTGGTTTAAAATGACCTGAACTACATCACATTAAAGTGGCAGATCTGGCCAACCACATTAAAATCACGTGTGTCGACTTGATTTTTATGCTAAAATTCAAACAACGATTATAGATACATATATAGAGCATAAGCAGCACCCCCAAACCCATTTTTTAAGGTTGATTGTTAATTGTAACATAGTGGTCCGTCTACTTACAAATGCTTCAATGTACGAATTATTCAGGTAACAAAAGACGGGGGAAAATTTAGTTCCAAGATACAAGAAGTATCCAAGTTACGAAACGTCAAACAAAATCAAACACTTCCTGCATCTGGTCGTTTAAAAAAAATAATTGTCAGGGTAGAGTACCTTTCCCATTGGCTATCACCCAACACCGCGCTGGCCTCCCATATATTATACGCTGCATTTGAACATTTATAGGGCAGAGATTAAGTGATGCTTCTCAAAACATTTTTTACTGCGGAGAAATTGCATGTTATTTTGCCTATGCTGAAACGTTTTTTTTTCTTTTCGGGTAAGTAAGTTACAATATTTCAAAACCAAATGGTTATGGCGACTTGCTCTGATGGGACAAGCGAAAATAACAACAATAAAATTTGAGCTGAATGCAGTTGTCGTCCAAATAGTAACGAGAAGAGTGGAAGCTTGACTTCTGAGTATAATTTGTTTCATGATTTAGTAACTCAATTTATATTGCGAAGCAGATACAAACTTGGTGAATGGATATTCTGGCCTATTTCATCTGTATTAAATACATGTTGATGCACTCTATGTCCTCAGAGGGAAGCAATAGTTTGTTAGATTTGACTCAGTTTTGAAATTTCAATTTGTCCAAAATTGTCCCCTAATAAAATAACGCAAAGAAACTGAAGATGTCTACACATCTCTTCTGGCTCCAGTGGACACTAGTAAACGGGTCAGCTGCTGTTACTCTTCTAATTGGCTTCACATGAGCCGCGGGTGCGACTCATTTCAGTCCACAAGTCCCATGTTTGGACTTTGATACCTCCTTCTTATGCTGCCCACCTCCTTCTCCCACTTCCCCGTCTAGGAGTTAGTTCTTCGCTTCCACCAGCTACACTCCACTTTTCTCCGTCTCATGGGTTCTTCATTTTTGCAGGGGTTCTTTTTTTCCTGACATCCACATGAAGTAAAAATGGCTCCAGAAAGGCAGAGCAATGGTCTCGACAACTATGCCTTTGCAGTGAGTACTTCTATTACATCTTCTACAGGATCTTTAACCATACTTTTTCAGATAATACAATATAATAAATACCTGGTTATAAGGTCAAATGGAAAACGCAGTTGAGCCTGAACATGTTTAGACTTCAAATCAGTAACAAAACTACTTTTGGAAATCCGTCCACCCGTTTTCTACAGCGTTTGTCCTCATGAAGGTCACTCTTGAGCAGAACCCAGCTGACTTCAGTTACACCCTCGACTGGTCGCCAACCAATCACAGGGTACATAGACAATTAAAGCATACATTACAAATTGGTCTTTTAACTAACCTGATCTGCATGTTTTTAGAATAGAGATAATACATTTACCCAACAATATCTATGATACGTGTTTTTATATGAAATTACAAAAGGGAATCTCTGTAATTTTGCAATAGTTGAGCGAATCAAACTGTTCATTAGTACACACAGACATGTGAGAAATATTTGGTAGGTATTTCAAGACTCAATGATGTTCTATGATTAATTTACTCTAGCAAATTACCAGAAAGGATTTAAAAAAAAGTTCATTCTCCTCTTTTTCTTCTTCTTAGTAGCAGTAAAGCGTGACTTGGTTTGTGCAAAAAATACCATTTTTTCCTGGCTCACATAGCAGATTCACACCCTGGGCTCATCTCATATCAAAAACAGTGCATCACTGCTAAGTGCTGGAAATCGTATGTGTAAAATGGTTTTCAAAATCAGAAATTTACAGGTTCGGGTGATGGGTAAACTCCTCATTATAATTGATTGTTGATTGAATTTGAACTAAGTATATCAATAGCAGTGAATTTGTTAAATAGTACATATGAATACGGCATTCCAGATGTTCATTATGCTTTTGTCGATCTCCAAGCTTGAAGGACGGTTCTGTGAACTACCCGAAACAAAACAAAAAGAAGACGTTAACACTCCAATGGAAGAAGAGTGCAACAAGTTGGCTTACTGCGTGACAGACGTACCACCTTGGTACTTATGTATCCTTCTTGGTATACAGGTATGTCAACAAATACAATCTATTGTTCCACATTGGGAAGTTATTTCCTATTCCTATCCCTATCCTATCCATTTAAAAAAAATCAAATATTAAAGGAGCCATGTGTAAGAAATGCATTCATAAAATAAAAAAAACAACAACACAATAATTCTCAGACATTTAGAACTTCTTGAATAGTTCTCAATGGTAAAGCCAGTGTTTTCCCCAATTTTAAAGTCAAATTTCAGTCAATGAAAGTTGTTATTGTGTTGATTCTGTGTTACTACGAATATTCCTCCCTCCACGGATTAGAAAATTCCGAACTCAGTGTATGCATCCAAGTTGCCAGATCTTGATCATCTATAAGCGACTTAAACTAAGGCTGGTATACATTACAGTACAGCAAAAATTAAATAAATAAAAAATACAAAAACTTGCTCTTTTATGTTTAATCCTATGTGTATATTTATTTGTGAACCAATTTACCCCAGGTGTTATTAGAAACCCTTATATTTGAAGATTGTAGCATATGGTAATGTATTTTTTGGTATGCAATAGGCTTACTGTAGGTTGTAGAATACACTTTCTGTATGTTTACATGAGCATTGCTTATGTTACTGTCTTTTCTAATTCAAATGACACAAAGGACTCGTCGCTTGCCACCCCAGGGATGCTCTTTTGCCGCAGTTTGATTCTCCGTTGCTTACCTGCCTACCCAATGGGGAAAAGTGCGTTGTGTTATAAGACTGCTATATGGCTCCTTCAACATGAAGAAATGGCATGACAATGAAAGCATTTTGTCACATGAGCTATCATGTCACTTGATATCGTCTCTCTGGTTTGTTGTATGTGAACCAAATGGTGGAATTCGCTTCAGTCACAGTCGAGATGCGCCCGTGTTGTCCATTCGACAAACATTCCCATGAAGGAATCTGTGCAAAAAATATGAGCAACTTTTATTTCTACTCAGCTGCTATTACACTGTCAAAATATAAATAACATGCTTTTACATGACATATTTCAAGTCTCCAACTTAGTCCACTGTACATCTCGTTTGCTCAGCACTGCTTGACAGCATTCGGAGGTATAATTGCAATCCCATTGATCCTTTCACAAGGCCTGTGCCTCCAACATGACGGCCTGTCGCAGAGTCAACTCATCAGCACCATCTTTTTTGTGTCTGGTATCTGCACTCTGCTGCAAGTCACTTTTGGTATTAGGTAAGTAGGTCTGACATGGTTTTGCTGTGTATGAACTTTGAGAACATTTTGGTGCAGATCAAGTGAACCAGTTTCTTCAGAGGGTTTATTATCTTAACCTATTACAAATAATCCCAAAGTAAATACACAATCTAAGAAGACCTATGTAAACAAGCGATTGTTCAAGGAGCCTAAATTATCTTGACCCAGCAGATGTGTTCTGTTTGGCTCAGAGAAAAATAGCAGCAAATCAGAATATACTGTAATTTAACTGCATATTGAATGGGAAAGTTCCACTTCAAATGGATTGAATGTCTACCAGTGATGAAATAATTACGTTTATTTTTTTTGCAATGCATTTTTTTGTTTGATTATTATGATGCAAGCATTTGTTTGTGATTCTTGGAGAGATATGAAGTCAAAGTTTTGTAATTGTGAATCAACATGTCCCATTCTACTCTTGAATAATGGTGTCAGAGCAGGATTAGGCAAAGAATTTCCAATTTGGTACCAATGGAATTTTGTTCTCACTAAACCCACATTCCACTAACTCAGGCTGACGCATGTTTATTTGTCTTCTCCCAAATTGGTGGGGTCAGGCGACCTTTCTGGTCTTTCAAATTTTCCTAATAGTTTTAAGTTAATTTCTTCTAAAGGTTGATACATGTGGTTAGGCGAGAGGATCATGTGATTATAATTCAATTTTGTGTAACAAGAAAATAGTGTTAACAAAGACGATTTTGACATGAATCACATGGTTTATTGTGATCAATTTTCTCTCCTGGCTTGCAGACTTCCAATTCTCCAAGGTGGGACGTTCACATTGCTGGCACCTTCCATGGCGATGCTGTCCATGCCAGAGTGGACTTGTCCTGCTTGGACAAAGAATGCTAGCCTGGTCAACACGTCTTCTAGTGAATTCATAGAAGTGTGGCAGACTCGAATGAGAGCGGTAAATCAACTATGGCCACATGCCAGTGCTCAAATCGACCAAATCTGTCACTAAGTGATGACAATTTTGGCACAATTAAACTGCTATTTGTTTAATATAAAAAGGTTTTGAAATTCTCAATGTTCAATTGACCAGTATTTTAACAATGAAGCAAAAGAATGAATCCAGTTCCTGTGAAATTCCTCATATTCCATTTTTGTCTCCAGGTCCAGGGCTCCATAATGGTGGGCTCACTTTTGCAGGTGTTTATCGGTTTCTCTGGTCTCATTGGCATCTTCATGCGTTTCATTGGGCCACTCACCATTGCTCCCACCATCTCTCTCATTGGACTATCTCTTTTTGACTCGGCTGGCGCCAGTGCAGGGAACCACTGGGGAATTTCCACTTTGTAAGTGATTTGAAAAAAGAGTCACTTTTGGACTTCTGATGATCTTGGGCTTTGAGTTCTATATTTCATTCAATATCATTGTTTTCCATGAAAAAGAATAGCTGGGGTTGTTATTGAAATGGGTTTCCACTTTATTGCATTTGTGTCAAAACACCCTGCTTGCACAGTACAAGGGCTAAATCTGTTACATGTTTCAGCTGTCAATGGAACGGAGTTGTAAACCCTTAATCGCTCCAAAAGCATGGCAGGAAATCCTATTAAAGGTCCAAGGATTCAAAACCTGCCTTGGTGGCAGTATTTATACAGTACATATTGCAAACTGCTGATCAACCATGTACATTTATGTCATGAATTGTGTCTTTTGTTTATGCAGAACCACTGTACTCATCGTCATTTTCTCCCAGTACCTTCGTCACATTCCTGTGCCATTCCCGACGTACAGCAAGGATAAAAAAATCAAGTTCAGTCCTGTGTACATCTTTCAGATTCTCCCTGTATGTGATGTATTTTATTTATTTTTTTAAATCTTATTTCTGTTGTTGAACTAGCTGTCACTACACTATAAATTTGCAAATTCTGCAATGACATCGTTATTAAGTTTAGTATAACACCTTGGTTGTTGTTCACCCATTGGACGCCATTGAAGGTAAAGGATGTCTAAACCATTTGGCCATATTTTTTCATATATTTACACTACTGAAGCAAAAAAATGAACAGCTCCATCTAATGTTAAAACAGTGAAGGGCAACAGAATCTTGGCTGGATTTAAGCTTCTTGTGCAGACTGTGTTCAATGATAATTTCATAATTTGCTGCTGGCCATTAAAACCTGGGCAGGTTGGCTCACGGTTTGGACAACAGTGCTATTTAAGATACATTGTCAATCACTGAAATTAGAAAACCTCACATTACTGTACTTGTTCGAAGCTCTTCACACAAATTTGAATGTCTCGTCAGGTTCTGCTGGGAATCTCCTTGTCATGGTTGCTGTGTTATCTTCTAACAACCTTTAGTGTCCTTCCGTCCGAACCAAACCAGTATGGCTACTTGGCTCGTACTGATCTAAAAGGAGACGTCGTGAGTCAAGCTCCTTGGGTCACGTTCCCATATCCCGGTAAGAAATTATAAGTTTCCATACCTTAAAAGATGAAATTTGCAGGCTGTGAACCCTGACCTCTTTTCAACAGGTCAATGGGGGCTGCCTACTGTTAGTGTGGCAGGCGTACTTGGCATTTTTGCTGGTGTGATTTCGTCCATGATTGAGTCAGTTGGAGATTACCATGCATGTGCCAGGCTGTCGGGAGCTCCGCCTCCACCGAAACACGCAATCAATCGGGGGATTGGCATTGAGGGGTTAGGCTGTTTGCTGGCTGGAGCCTGGGGGACGGGAAACGGTACCACCTCATACAGTGAGAATGTGGGGGCCCTCGGCATCACAAAGGTGGGACCTGTAAAATGGAATAGAATGAGTGGAATGGTAGAAATGTTCATAGATAAGACAATTGCATGCTTTCCTCCTCTTCATACTGTACAGGTTGGCAGTCGTATGGTGATTGTTGCCGGGGGGGTCTTCATGGTCATCATTGGTGTGTTTGGGAAAGTAGGAGCCATCTTTGCTACCATCCCGTCGCCGGTCATAGGAGGGATGTTCATGGTTATGTTTGGGGTCATAGCCGCAGCAGGAATTTCAAATCTTCAGGTAAGCACTCCGCAGCACTGCAATTTTTTAATATCATCTTGCAAGAGGGCAATAATTTTTTTTTTAACAACTATTTGGTTAACTCTTGACTTTGTATTGATTAGGGTTTACTGTGCACATACTTTTATTTCCCAGAGTGGTGGGCAGCATTCACTAAAGGCCCAATAGGTTAAATTCATTTGATCACAATTTTTAAATGACTGTCTTTTTTTCTTCTTTTGTTCTTTTTTAGTATTCTGATTTGAACTCATCTCGCAACATCTTCGTTTTTGGATTTGCCATGTTCTCGGGTCTGGTCATACCTAACTGGATATTAAAGAACCCTACAGCTATTTCTACAGGTAGAAGTCTCATAAGTCAAGTGCACATGGCTACCCGTCACACATGTTGTATCACTGTGCTGTGCAGGTGTTGCTGCGGTTGACCAAGTGCTGCAGGTTCTTCTTACAACTAGCATGTTTGTGGGTGGATTCTTTGGTTTCTTGCTAGACAACACAATTCCAGGTGATATTCATTCACATTTCAAAGATTTCCCTGCATGGCTTCAGATTGAGAGATGCTATTGAATCAAATGATTTAGGAAAAGGTTATACTTGTTATTCCGTGCACAATTTCTCATTGATGTCATGCATGTTTAACAGGCACAAAGCAGGAACGAGGCATCCTGGCCTGGAACAAAGCTCACGAGGATAATGCAATTAACACACTGGAGAGTGCAGAAGTCTACAATCTCCCCTTTGGCCTCAGTTCTTACTTGGCTTCTTTGTCGTGGAGCAGTTACCTTCCATTCTGCCCCCCTGTCGTGCCCAAAAACCTTAGAGGAGATGGTGAAGACAATGTCACTCCAACAAAAGTGCCCGGGCATCCAGAACCTTCACAGATTATAATTGGAGTCGCACTTTAAATTATGAACTCAGATCGACATCCCATTTATGGGATTTTTATTTCTACTCGTGCACTGTGTATTGAGAGCCACCTTAATTTGAACTGTGAAAATATATATGCTGTTTTGCTTAACAGAATTCTTAGATTGAAGTGACATTCAATCGCTAGTTCATATGTGGAATTATCATATTAATATATGTAATTAATGTTGCCCCCACACCATCAGATTACATTAGTAGCATTTACTTTACCAACATTTTTGTATTTGATGATTTATTTGCTGTAACATAAGAATACATATACTTATATATATATATATATATATATATATATATATATATATATATATATATATATATATATATATATATATATATATATATATATATATATATATATATATATATATATATATATATATGCAATGTACCTGTAAATAAAAGCTGTGTATAATGTTTTATTTAACATTATTTGAAACTTAAATAGGGGGCACGGTGGAAGAGTGGTGATTATCACGTCTGCTTCACTGTTCCTTCCTGTGTGGGTTTTCCTAAGGTACTCCGTTTCCTTCCACATCCCAAAAACATGCATGGTAGGCTGGTTGAACATTCCAAATTGTCCCAAGAGAAATTAGTGCGAGCATAAAGGCTTATTTGTCTCATTGTGCCCTGCGATTGCCAGGCAACCAATTCAGGGTGTTTACTGCCTGCAGCTGCTCATAGGGCCCAGAACAGATGATCTTTGGTTGTAACTTGTTAGCTGGCCGCCAGAGAGCGCAACGTAACCAGACTCTAGTGCAGGGTTGGGCAAACTATTCCAAAGGGCCGCAGTGGGTGCGAGTTTTCATTCCAACCCATTGAGAGGCCACCTTTTCACCTATATGGTGTCCTACAAGTGCAATCAGTGGATTGCAGTCAGGTGCTTCTTGTTTTCTGCAGAAATCTCATTAGTTAAACTGTCTGTGCTATATCGGTTGGAACAAAAACCTGCACCCACACCCAGCCCTCCATGACCGGTTTGCCCATCCCTGCTCTAGTGACAATTGGATACCAGGATTTCTTTCTGTTCATTGAGGACCGCCTGATGTCGTTTAAACAGGAAATTGATCACAAAGGAGTTTGATAGGGTTGAAGTTTGGGCCCCATTAAAAAGACAAACGATAGAAAAAATAGCAGTTTCAAGAATCCATTCAAATTGGCCAGTGTTTTGTCTGCTATAGACTTGGGGCACTGTAATTTGGTGTCCTGAGAAGAGGTTACCAAAAAAATGAATTATGGCTGCGTTAAAAATTAAGTGGGAACAATGCAAAACCATCAAGTATGCAAAAGGAAAGTCAAATGGCATGATTATTGAATGTTTATTGCTTGGAAAGTAATGGTGGCCCCTAAATTATACATTCGTGTTTCTATGCAGATATCATTACATATTGCGAATGACATAACAGTGTGTACACTATGAGAGGTCAATGTCATTGTAACATCACTTTTTATTCTGATATAGAAAAAAAGTTGTGCAGATGTGACCTCTGACCTCAGACATTCAGACAATTTGGTCTCAATGTCCTTTCAAATCATCTCTGAAATACAAATGAATTGATAATTTTCACAGATGTGCAATTGGCACTGGCACTTGAGTCAAGATGGCGACGTACTGAATGTGTCATGCAACGTGAATCCCACATTAGGAAAATGCGACTGAAATATTCCACTGACGCGCATCGAAAGTGCTGTTTTACGCACCGTGTGATGAGGTGAACCTCCAGTACTGATAATTGATGGCAATGTCATTGTGGAAATTACACATCTTTAAAGTGGGTCTCCAATGACAACAAACACAGAAAGAGCAACGAGTAATATGGTTACATTTGATGTCCCTTTTTAATTTATTGAATTTTTTACGCCACACAAGCTCTGGGACTGTTTACCAGTTGACCACACGTCCATAAAACAACCAAGCATAATTATTTTCTTTCACATTCATGGAGAACGCATTTGCATTGAATAAAGTATGTCTGATTGCCTAACACATATTTTGGACATGGCAGGAACCACCAAAGGAAGAACCTTTAAAAGCACAAATGGCCCGAGCTGAGATGGGAACCCCAAACCTCAAAACTGTGACACAAAGTAACCACTTTTCACTGTGCTGCCAATGGACCACACTCCAAATACATTAAGAGCCTTAACAGTTTCTCAGAGGAGGCAGCAATGAAGGCATAGTGGTTAGGGGAGGAAAAAAAAATACCCACCAAGGACTCAACCTCAAACAGAAGCACCACCCAAAAATTGAATACGTAAACCATTTTAAAATAAATTTTCAAAACTGTTCTTTTAAGAGCAGACATGTTCTTGCTTTGAATATAATTTCTCAAAAAATACAAAAACATAAAAGCATGAAATCAGTAGATGATTTCAAGGTTTGCACAAAGACACACTTGAAGTGAATCATGTGTGAAAGCACTGTTATGGGAATAGGATTTGTACAGAGGGATCATTCCCCTCTCACACGCGATGTAGTAGTTTACAAAAAGACATTGGAGGACCGTCTGGATTGACGATGCCTCCATTCTGCGGGCTGACCTCAAACTTGGTCTGCACTAAAACCAGTGTTTGGTTGTGTTTTTGCGAACAGGTATTTAGCTCTTCCTGAAAATGGCTATCTTAAGTGGCAAACCACCAGATTCGTGGCTCCGGCATGTAAGTGGCGTTTCTCTTTCTCACTCAGACCAGATGTGCAAGGATGCTTTTCTTTCCAAAAAAGATTGCAACTCGAGCACATGAAAACAATTACAAAATGCACATCTATTTTAAGAGACAGCAACACTTGATTATAGAAAACGAGACAGTCTGCAGTCATGTCCAATCAGAAACCAGAAGTCTAAGTCAAGAAAGCACCCTGCGTCGTTGATAAGGATCAACAGTGTTAACCAAAGTATTTCTGACATGACAACAATGCCCAATTCATTTTAATAACAATATGACTTCATTTTATAATTTTATAAACACAAAAAAAACAAACTATTAAATATCAATGAAGAAATGTCAAGTCATTTTGAACTTGAATATCCGAGTAATAGCATCAAAGACTGAAGGCCAATGTCAAGCACAAATTTCTGAAACCGTATAAATTATCCATTCAACATTTTTCTTATTTTTCTTCATGATTGTTCATGATTTGAACTGGATCAATTCCCATGTGCTACATGAAATTCAATAGATGTGGTCAAAATGATTGCTTCACCAAAATAATAACGCTCACTTTACACTGACACATCCATAAGTGTATCAATATAATGTGTTTATTATTGTGGTTGCAATTTCACTCCCTCACTTCATGTTCTCTGCCATTTATGCTGAAAGACATCCAATCCATTTTAACTGGGAAGCCAACCCTCACAATTAAAATGCCACAGAAACTCGTTGCTTCACTGCCAATCAAAATGGATTGGGTCCATCACGATAACATTGTCCAATTATCATCTATCAGAGAGAAATAAAAAAAAATCCAACAATTATCTTGAAAAATGAGATTTCATATTGGAGTTTTCATGCCCTGTGTGCAAAATGCCGCTGATGAAGTTGATAAATTGTGTTTATCATGCGGCTAATGCCACCTACTGCTCGACACCACCCTCATTTCCAAGCATGTGCACCCAAAACCAACAGAAAGTGGGGCAGTGGAAAAGCATTAAACCTTTGAGATGGCGAAGAGTCACGAGAGCTTTTCCCCATGATGCACACGGTCAACATCTGGAATACTTCTTCGTGGTAGTGTGCGATGTATCCACATATTTCAAGCTTGCGTTTTTGTGTGAAAAAAGTGAATGTATTTCCACAACATCAGCACAACTGAAGCTGGAGGATTGGAAGCTTCATGTTATGCGAATATATATGTGTGTAAACCACAATCTTTTCCTCTTGATGGATGCAGATGTGTGGGAATGGAGTGGCAAAACCTCTATTGATTCTTACGAATGAGACCACAGAGGTATGAGTATCTCCATCAATAAATTCATTTTCAATTGGAGAATCAAAAGCAGACCTGTGGGTTGGCAATTCCCCTCATCTCAACCGTTCTTTTGCAAGCTTTTCATCTGCTTTATGTATCTCATTTCTCAAGCACGCATGAGGTAGAGGCATTTTGATAATGAGGATAAAATGAGATGAGCAGAAGCCACAGAGCGAAAATCCCTCGCCTGCTTAGTTCCTTTTTTTGAAAGATCTATTACCCTGATGCACCGGCTTTAAGAGCAGCAAACCTGTTGCCCTGGATCCAGTGGCCTCTTTGTCATGATGCACAGTCAAAGTGGCAGCTCCAAGTCAAACAAAGACAAGACGAGGGCGAAGATGAATCGCTCTATCTCTGCATGAAAAGATATTTTAGCTCATTTTCTTGTTCTTTCCCGTTGACATAATACTATGTAACGCTTTTACATGATGACATCTATGGGAAATCCTAAAGAGATTCATTCATGCTATGAATAGATGCTACTTCTTTGCAGCGTCATAATTGCTGGTGTGCCGCTTTTATTCATTTGATGGCACAAAAACATGCGTTTTATTTCAGAGAGTATTTTTATATGAAAATCCAGTAAACCAAATTAAAACCTTGGGCTACCGGAAGATTTGCTTTTTGATTGCTGCTCAGACATGACAAAGACTCCAATACATGCAGCTAAATGAAGCAACCTATGATCGATGATTCTAAAATTAAGAATTACTGCTCATTTGCATTCCTGTGGTTGGACAAGAGGCTTGTTCTCAAGAGTAGAAGCTCAACTGCTAGTGTCAGAAAGAAATGATTTAAGCCCCAGAGAATCTTTTTTTCCTCTAAATGTAAGCCTTGTGGGATTGTATTTAAAAAAAACTGCTACAGTAGGATCATTTAAGTTCAAAATTCCACTGTGCTGTCCATACAAAACTAATCCAAGTATACTGTATAGTACATTATAAATTATAAAGATATATAGTAGTGTGTGTCATGCCAATTTTTTGTCTAAGAAGTTCAAATCTATACTAACTTTTTACTACATTAAGTGTGACAGTCTACATATGTGCACAGTCCCACTCACACGGTCATTGTTCAGTTTTTGTTTTTTTAAAAACATTTTATAGTCACTATAATTAACAAAGCCTCACAAGGCCAGCCTGTTTCCGTATCAGAATGCAAATTTCAGTCATATTAATTATAACACGTATTGAATACAATTAAAGTCAATGACTGTTTATTAACAATTCATTGACTTTAATTAACAACAGTACATGAATGTATCTACATTTTATTACAGAAAATGTGGTGGGCACATAACTTTATGAAATGCCGTTAAGTGTACGCCAAATGGGATTGGTCCAAAATTACAGCAATGAATTAAGTATTTTAAAGGACTTTGAGAAACTTTTAATGTGTGGAAAGCACTATATAATCACACTATTATGCTAATCTGAGAAAATACTGGTCTTAATCTCATGATAGCCCACAGCTATTTCTTTGCAGGGTCTTTTTCGGTGGTTATTCCGAAAAACGTTGTAACAAGCCATTCAATCAACCACACAGCGGAACCATCTGCCTCACTGAATCCTCCTTCAAACATGTAAACCAATCAAACTACATGTAAAATACACTTATTCTTGCAACATGCTAACATGAAACACAATGCAAAGAATATAAACAACAACATCTCAAAAGATCCTTCTATAATTCACTGTTTAAAAAGAACAGAATGTTCCCCAAGGTCTGTGAAATGAAAAAAGTGCATGAACTTGTGCGTGAGGTAGACAAGAGCAAATCAGAACGATGCATTGTGGAGAGAAGCAGCTTATCGTTTGATGAATCATTTCAGACAGATGACGTGGTGCCCATCAAAAGTGGAATTAGGTTTTTCATCCTAGCCTGTCACGCGAGAGTCTTCTGCTACTAGGGCTGATCCTGATGTTTCAAAGCTGCTTAGCCAATCAGAATGAAGTCCAGCACGAGCAGAGGAATCACTCAGACTTTGTCCAAGTTCACCACATGAACTGTTCAGGATTTGGGTTTTTTCGTTTGATCTCACCGAGGATTAAAGCTTAAAGTTATAGCTGTTCATGCATGATCGGAAGTTGACTCTATTTTTAAAATATGGACAGTAAGTGCCAGGCCCGGAAAGTCTGCAATCTCATACTTATTTCCCGTCCAAAAAGACATTTATTTTTCCATCCAGTAAAAAGAGATTTCCGGAATAAGACAAAACTATTGGGCCACACAGCCATTAAACAGACAAAAATGAATAAATAAAGACACATTTTAAGTCCTCCAAAAACACGCTTAAAGTCAGCTGTCCTTAATGTTGCACCCTTTAGCTCTTGCCCTTTTATGAGTATTATTTTATATTTTGTAGAATCTCTACAATATATATATATATATTTTTTTTTAACAATCACGTGAGGCTTCGTGGACTAAAGGAGTTTGATACCCCTGTAAGTAATTTGTTTTTTGTTTTAATTGTATGTCTATCAACGTTAATGGCAGCCAATGAGTTCATGAACTTTGCTTTGTGCGTAAACAGGCTATCAGAACTCGTTTTCTGGGATAGGTGTCTTTTTAAGAAATTTAATTGACAAGGGTGGTCTTAATTCTTTTGGTCATGTACTTTGTATTATAAATTATGTGTATATGCACTCTATTTTTTACAAAATCATGGGAATGTTAATGATTATTGTGCGGTCTGGAAAATTTTGGCTCACTTGGCATGATATTGACCATTTGTTTCCATGAAATATACTTTCCCTTCCCCACAGAGATTGGATTAGGATTGACATTTATCTATTTATTTGTGCACATTCGCCCTTCTTATCCAAAGCCACATAATCGGTTTACTTAATAATTCTCAATATATTTTTACTGGAACGCAGCAAGGAGGGGTTGTCAGAGGGACTTTGGTAAATAGATTAGGGACTTGTTATCCCAACTGAATAAACATATCTTCTTATTGTTAGTATTTGATGAAGAATTAATTGTTTCAAAGTTGGAAACAGGTTCTTGTGCTATGCTTCAGAAAAGGAGTGATTTATTAATGTCTGGAGGAATCGGCTACGAGTTATTTATGGTCAATGAAATCAGATGAGAAAAAGTTTGAAGTTGCGCGTGTGTGTGTATATTTACCCAGAGGAGGAGGGGCTTGCTTTTACTGACAGCTCCTTTAAATCATGTCTGGGTCATCTGAAGAAAGAAATGGTTTGAACGAAATGTTGATTAAATAAGATTAAAACAACAACAACATTCAGAATAAGCACTGGTGGACAACTAAAGTTTCTGTAAACTACTGACTCTAAATTTGAACAGTTGTCTGCATCCCCAATGAATTTTGCTAAACTATCCAAACCGTATACAGTATGGTTCTGATTTGTAATTACCATGAATAAATTTTGCTTCATAGCTTTTTGTGCAATAAAAATGTCATTCTCCTTTTACATTGCACAATGTTTTTGGAAGACATCTAAATCATTGATACTCATGGAAAATTTGTGAATATATGGTTGAGGTAGACGACCATCTCAATCTTAATTTAATTTATGAGGAGAGTTTTCTGGCCTCTGTATCCTAAGAACGTGCTTGCTAATGATAGAATAAGATGTGTGGTCCTGTTCCATAGACAATATTAACATGTATTTTTCACGTTTTGGCTACCGATATCAAAATATAAGTATAATTGAGGCTCCACCATTGTGCAAAATAATGAGTGCTGTTGACAAAATAAACCTATGCGCGGTGTTGGAATGTAGAAGCGAGCTGGGCAATTTCATAGTGATTTTAATTAAATTTTGTGAAGACCATAGCGCAAGGGTGTCAGACTCGGGTTGGTTCGCGGGCCGCTTTAACGTCAACTTGATTTCACGTGGGCCGGACCATTTTAGATATAATATTTAGATTTTTTTTATATAAATGGATTAAAAGAACTGGATTAAAAGAACTGGATTAAAAGAACTGGATTAAAAACCCAGAATATTCATTTTTTTAATAGATCTAAAACAATGTTTATTTTAGCTTTTTTTAAATATATTTTTAGATTTTACAAAATGATTTTTGAACTAAAACACAGAAAAAATGATTAAAAAATTACAATTATTGATTTAAAAGGGGGAAAATCAGGAAATTTAATATACATCTATACTCTTCATTTTAATTTGATCCTAAAACAGAAAGTCAGCACTCATTATTTACTTTCCCGGGCCACACTAAATGATGTGGCGGGCCAGATGTGGCCCCCGGGCCGCCACTTTGACACATGTGCCATAGCGAATGGAATAAGGAAGATACTTTGACAAAAAAAGTGTGCGATTTTGTGTGTCACAGCAGTTCCACACTCATGACATACGCACACAAAATAGCGTTTAAGTCATTATGCAAACATAATGCATGCATTAGGCTTGTGGAAATCCAGCCAATTCTCCAAGGAGGCCACCGTTTCCTCTGCGAAGTGAAACTATCAAGGTTTGATGTAAATGTGGCAATAAACACCTCCTTCCCCCGCTTCTACTGACTAATGGTTTATTTTGATTGTCACCCGCTTTCATTGCTTGAGGCTGGCAAATTTCATTGACGTTTCACAGTGCAGTCACCAGTACAAGCACCCAAACTGTATATTCTTGAGCTTTCTCCATAAAACACCCCACAGAGCTTGATATGCTTGAAGTTCCCTTTTTGTTTAACTTATCAAAAAAATAGTGAGGTGCCGTTTGCTTTACTATAACAATCTTATAATCTGCTCTATTCTTGAGCTGGAAGAGTTCCAATGAATCGCTCATTCCATCCTTGTCGATGGAAGCCAATGAGTTAACTTGCTTTGTGCAAATGTGAGAGTACTAATCAAAAATAGACCTTCATTTCATGCTTTTTTTCAAAACTGCTGGAAATAGGAAATTTTCCACGTGGCGCCAACCAAGTCTGACCACAAAATGTTCCAGACCAATGTTGAAACAAAATGTAGGGTTTACGACAATGATAAGCTTTTATTGGTTTTGTTTGTTTTTGATTAGAAAGGTTGGCTGTAAGCATTCCTGCATGAGAGCTTTTCTTACAGAATCAAAAAATAGAAAACAGTTTCCGTGCAGAAAAAAAATTGTTGTGATGAATGGCAATACTAATGTGTATGAATATAAATGACCTCCCCCTGAAATTCTTTCATCCACATTAGAAGCGTTACAAACCTTAATGCTTAACAAACAAGGATTTTAAAAACCTGAAAGGTTTTGTCTGGATCTTTTATGGACACCCTCTATTGTAGGAACTCTCTCTAGTCCATCGTTTTTTGTTGTTGTTGTAAAAATCATAATATTTCACCTAACTGACAACATCTGACAAAAACCTTTTTGGAAAAAAAACCCAAATGCGCCAATTCTGAGTGTCGGCATTGTCCAATCTTCTAATACTCTTCCACATAAGTAGGTAGCAAAAGGTAGCTACTGTAATCACTATGTTTAATGATGTGTCAGGTGGAGGTGACAGCGGCTTTGTTGCTAGTCTCATAGCGCAACGATGACGTTAAAAGCGGTGGATAGTTTTTTGAAAAGGAAAGATTCTAAAAGGAATAAAACATTATAGTATGAGTGGCAGTCAAAAGTAAACGAAGAATGTGTCCACAATTTAGTGAAAGAAATACTTCTTTGGAATTTACCATAGACCAAGGGTGTCAGACTCGGGTTGGTTCGCAGGCCGCGTTAACGTCAACTCGATTTCATGTGGGCCGGACCATTTTATATATATATATATTTTTTTTTAAATAAATGGATTAAAAGAACTGGATTAAAATCCCTGAATATTCAGTTTTTTATAGACCTAAAACAATGTTTATTTTTTCAAAATATATTTTTAGATTTTACAAAATGATTTTTGAACTAAAAACACAAAAAAAATGGGTTAAAAAATTACAATTATTGATTAAAAGGGGGAAAATCAGAAAATTTAATACACATCTATACTCTTCATTTTAATTTGATCCTAAAACAGAAAGTCGGCACTCATGATTTACTTTCCCGGGCCACACAAAATGATGCGGCGGGCCAGATTCGGCCCCCGGGCCACCACTTTGACACATGTGCCATAGACTGTAAAAAAGAACTGGACATCGTGGTTTTAACTTTAGCCAGGCATTCAATGATACAATAGGCATAGGTGCCACATTGAGTGGGCAAAAATCTGATTACTGTTTGATTTATATTCAATAAATGGCTTTACATTGTTAATATAGTTATTGTTGGAGTTTTCTCTTGGCTGGTGGTGTGTCTTGGCTTGACGATTGAAAAGCACACCTCATGTATGTACTATACATGAGCGTGTATTAAACTCGAAAAATTACAGTAATATTTCTGTATGTCATGACATATCGCTTAGATATATTTTCCATTTGAACTGCCTCTTTTGTCTTCCAAAAAAAGGAGGTGTCTCCTCAGGCGATTATTCACATTGATGACACGCCTATCACACCCACCACATCATAGACTATAATTGAGGCACGCGTCAATTAGAGCAGAGGGCACTATTTGACGATGCATGCCATGTCATCCATGTAATATTTGTTGAGCACTCCAAATAGCCACCAGCCAATTTCCTTTTCTTTTCTTTTGATTTCCTACGCCTGGCTTTCCTTGGCTGCCTCTAGCCTCTCCCTTATGGAAATTTATGATGCTGAGGCACAGCAGGAAATTTGCCAGCAGAAAGGCCACTTTTGCAAGCTGTCCTCTGACACGCCACCCACACAGTCTTAAAGCGGGGTGTTATCCCCACCCATAAATCAAGGAGGTCGTTGAATCAAACAGCAGACAGCACATCTGCCCTTTTTCATCGCAACGGTTTGTCTTCATCTTTATTCAATTAAGGGGATTATTAGCCCGCATACAGTAAGACACGGTGATGTTCCCTCTGAAATGTCAGTGGGTGACCAAAACAGGAAGATCACGGCGGGTTTTGCTTACAACGACCTCATGCTGATAAAGGTTGTTTAGGGATTCACCTGTCGTGAGCTTATGAATTGACAACAATTCAACTCCAATTCCTTGTTTAGCATACTAATTCTATAATGAGTATTCTATAATTAGTATTAAAAGACTATTGTTGGAATTCTAAATCTCACAAAGGTAGACTGAATAAAGGGTATAAGAAGCGTGTTTCTTTTTCATACTTATGCCTGATATATATTAGTTAGTTGATTGTGTTTTACTGGAATCAGCATATATACAAATACACTAACATAAATCTAGTTGTAAGTGTGGCAAAAAAAACCGATCGAGATTATTATTTGGCTTCTTTGGTTTGACTAAAATGTGGCAACATGTAAAAAAAATACATTTTGGGAGCAAGCCACAGCCCCTAAAGGAAGATTTGACCTTTTCTTATATCAACAAATCAGTGCTACTTTTGCCAGGAACAAATAGTTCAAATTTCCGTGGCATTCAGATGAATTTGGCCTCCAGCTATTTTATAGAGCAAATCGGTCCCCTCAAACTAGATTAAACCTTTGTGTGACTATCGGGTAGGAAAAAGTGGCAAAAGCCAGGCTTTACACGGCTAGCAACAGTCAATTGAAATGACAAATAAATTGTTTCTGTAACACAACAAAGACTCCAAATGTAAAAAAACAACAACAACAAAAAACAAAAAAATACATTAAAAGGCTAAATTTAGGTAATGAAATAAATGCAATACATATCCTGGCATGTTTAATATGAACAGAAACATTGTATAGATAAAAAACTGGTTTAAAGTTAAAATCTTCGGATGGTGTATTCAAATATTTAGTTTTCGAATGTATGAATATTTCTTCATTCTCCCAATTTGATAGTGTGTTCATTTATCTATTTCTATTGGTTGAAAAAAATCCAAATGGATAGGACAGATGACTTCAATAAATATTGGCTTGGGAGGAAATATTTACCTCCGTCTTCATTGTGAAATTTCCAAACATAAACATTCATCTTTTTTGCTTTTACATTGTGGCTACTGTTATGCCAATTATAAACATAATTACAGAGGAAAAAACACTGGCGAATGGATCAGCTGTCAAGTTGCAGACGTTTGGTCTGCTTTGAAACAAAGAGGGCTGTTACTGGCATCCATATACGAATGACAAGAAAATGGGCTCAATCCAACTATTCAGACAAGTAAAATAGCACTTCAAGCTAAATGGAAAAAGTGGATCGTGTGCTGTCAAGCTCAAATAATTCTCAATATAGACTGTGTGCAACAGCAAATAACTGTTAGGGTTTCGATCACAGCTAGAGATCTTGGCCAAATAACTCTGATATCAAAATTTTATTTTATAGAATCTTAAGAGCATTTAATGTTTTCCATATTTCAGGAGACTTTGCCTTTATCTAAAGTGTTTTCTTTTGTTATATGAATATTTTTGTACACACAACGAACAATGTTCTGTTAATTAGGTATATCACTTTGGCAATAATAATAAAATACCAATATATTCACAAAGAAATTACACTTCTGTTTGTCTGATTTATAACTCAATTTGAGATCATTCAGGTCAAGCCTCAAGGTAGACTTTTTTTGGCATGAAAATGATTGGATTGGATTGGATAACTTTATTCATCCCGTATTTGGGAAATTTCGTTGTCACAGTAGCAAGGGGGTGAGGATGCAGAAATAGGAAAGGCATTTTAAGCATAAATAGATAGGTAATAAGTAGGTTAATAAATAAATACATGAACAAATATATAAATAAATAAGCGTGTTGCTGAAATATATATATATATACATATACAAGCACACATACATACATATAGATGTACATGCATACTGACAGTGTCTGACTAGGACTGATAACAAAATATCTTTGACACACTGTTTGACTTGCCTCTTTATATTGATGCTCACGCAACTTTCATTTTCATGAGCAACAGGAGGAGGAAGCAGCGAAGCATCTTCGTGGGCGGTTATTAATATAATTGCATCATTAACTGAGAATCTCTTTCAGTCTTTGAAAGCCATTGGTGGCTGATCCTGGTTAAGAGAAAGGCTTCACATGCTGAGGTTAGTGATGAGTGCCGGCTTCCTCATTAGTGCAAGCTCCCTGCAGGCATTTTCCGGTGAATGCAGGGAGGGTCCTATTGCTGTGAATGAAAAATCTAGGCTGGTGGTGGAGTGGAGGCATTCAGGAGAAAGTTATTACACTTTTTTTCCCACACTAGGAAACGTTACTCAGCGCCAAGGTCGATTGTATCCCTGCGAACAAAGAAGTGAACACACTTGTGTTTGAAGAACCATCTTTCCTCCGATAACGAGTACCCCCTCGCAGCGAACCAGCTGAACGGGTGGTTGGAGAAGACCACGTGAAGTGGATGAATGAACGTGTAATTAGGAGTGTAAGGTTGGGTCTTGGATTGAAAAAGGAATGACAACTGTGAAAGTGTTTTGATTTCAAAACAGAAAGAAAGCAATTGACTAGCCCGAGTGCACTTTTTAACAGGCTTGATTCAAGAAACACAAAAGGTTTTGGTTGAATTAGCCGGTTAATACTTGTTTTCCAATTCACTCAAAATACAATCAGAGGAAAAAAATATTCTGAGACTCACTTATGGATGCCAATCGTCTGAATGCAAAAGACTGTATTATAAATACATGACCGAAGAGACTAAGCAGAGCTGAGCAAAGCCGTTTGAAAAATGTTGATATTAAAATGCTTTACTAATTTCATCTTGTTTTCTTAAGATTTTATGTATTTCAACACAGTTAAAAAAATTCAAATCCCTTGGCAAACCACATAGTTGCTAATTATCGTGAGATTGTACTGCTTGGCAGAAACGCTACATTTAATCTGGCTATTTTTTAAAAATAAACAAAACATTCTTATGAGGCACACAATTTAAGTAAAATTATACACTTTGCTTGGTCACACAGTTTTCTGCAAAGTATCAAACACAGACAGGCTCAAATGGATTTATAATAAGAAGGCTGATGTGGGAACCTGCATGGAAAAGCAAATAGACTAAGGATGTCCCCATCGCCTATTTTTGCGTATGACGCGTGCCGCGTCACCTGATTTTGTGGATGTGCTGATACAGAGACCCAATCTATATTAAGCAGGGAAAATAGCACATTCAAATGTGTTTTTTCCCTATTTGAACCAAGCTATCGAACATTGAAGCCATATAAGAAAGGTCATTTACATTTATACAGGAAGCACACACTGAGACTTAATGTCCTGTGAAATATAATATATAATATTACTACACCACAGGCAGGCTTGTCATGACTTTGTTTTTCTAACAGAAAAAAAGAGTAAACTAATTAAGGTTCTCTAACTCATCCATTTAACACTTGAAGCATTGGTGGCAATGACATGTTTACATTGCTTGCTCCATTAGAGCAAGAGTTACGACCTAGACGGACATTCATCCAAAAGTCTGGTGCAGTACTTTTTACACTGATATAATACACACTGTCCACAGGCTAAATAGTGATAAATTGGAAAGATTAGCTTCAAGTGTTTGCTTAGTGTCTGATCAAAATGAGCCTTAGCAAAGAAGCTCAGTTCGGTTCCACTTGCGTTCATAACAAATGGCGCATCCTGCCCCCTGGGAGCTTTTTGAACTCAGATAAGATGCATTTTGTTTAAAAACATCCCTGAACTTGTTTACTTCTAAATATTCTCTAGAGTTAAGTGTCCTTGTTTATATCCAAAACCCAAATTACTTTAAAACAATGTTCTTCTGGCGACACAGTACTCAAACCAGTCATTCGCTTATTTCTCATGGTGCTTTTCCTCATGAGGCTTGTGGGGGTCCTGGAGCCTATTCTAGCTAACTACAGGTAGTAGGCGGGGCACACTCAACTAATCGCTGTAAAACCACATTCTTTCTCTATATTTACAGTCCCCACTTGGGTTTAGACTGGTTTTACATCTGGCAGTAAGTTAAGATGCCTACCAATACATGTAAACAAGTGGTAAGCTCATAAACAGTTTTTTTGTGCATGAAGAATCTCAAAATGATTCAGCATGGGAAAAAAGTTATGCATGAAGGCTTGGCAAATCTGTCATGATTAGGCAAAGAACTTGCTTGGTGACAATGTGTAATAATCTAGGACAGGGGTGGACAAACTATTCCACAAAGGGCCACAGTGGGTGCAGGTTTTTATTCCAACCCACAAAGAGGACACCTTTTCAACAATCTGGTGTCATACAAGTGCAATCAGTGGATTGCAGTCAGGTGCTCCTTGTTTTATGCAGAAATCTCATTGGCTAAAGTATCTGTGCTGTATCGGTTGGAACAAAAACCTGCACGTACAGCGGCCCTCGAGGACCGGTTTGCCCACATCTGATCTAGGAAAAACTGCAGCAACTCAATATTTTTTTTTCCAAACAAAACAAAGCTCTTGAAATGTTGGAATTACAATATGACAACAGAGTGTCGGGAAACAATGTTAAATGTCTATGTTTAGACTGCATTCATGATGGGAACCAGAAGAAATCCCAACAATCATCTTCAATGGGTACAAAACATTTTCCACATTTTTTTTCTTGCTGAGCTCTACTTGATGTAATGACATCCACTTCACCCCGAATTCCAAATGACTAAAACAGACTTATTTTTGAATGTACAAACTGTTATAAAGAATGGATACTAGACGTCGTCAGGCTACGGATTAGCCAACTATCTAAATGAAGACTACACAATCCTATAAAGGTGAGCTATATGCTAATTGACACACATACCTGGCAATCCAGTGGAACAGACTCTTGTGTGGCTAATGTTGTCTCTTCCTCTGTATTTCTCTTAAGATTTTTTCTTGTTGAACATTTTTCCCCTACGTCTGGTAAAACTGTGAGCTTATTCTGAAATAGAAATTGTTATTTGATCATTTTCTTGCTTGTTGCGCCACAAACAAGAATGTTTTCCCAGTAATTTCAGGTTTTGCATACAGTACCTGCTGCCCTGATCAGGCAACTCCAAATACCAATTTAGCGGTAATCACTAAGGCAGTCAATATGGCCCACAGATGTTCATTCGAAGGGTCATTTCTGTTGATGTATTAAGTTCAAGGTGATGACCCAGGAGTTATTTATGATCTTCAGGGAATTCCGGGAAACTGGCGAGCATTTAATAGCCTGGAAAATTTCAAGGTGCTCACATTTTAGTCGAAGTACACGTCTGCTGTTTGCGACTATTGTCAACTTTACTGAGTAGGGTTTATGCCCATGAACGGCGATTGCGTATTGAATTCCTCACAATTCAAATGGAATGAATGTCTTTTGCCGTCTAAGATAAGGCTTAAAAAAGACCATATAACTGGAGTGAAAAATGGTCAATGTGGTGATGTCAGAATTTATGTCCAACAATTATTCTACCAGAAGTGTCTGGAGGCCTCTGGTAAATTAGGGTAAATATTGACGGATTGGTGCACTGAAGCTATTACCAATTGATCTCCACCAACAGTGTGGAAGTTCCAATAACAGTCTGTCATTTGTTCAAGGCACAGCTACTGCAGGGAGATAAGCTATGGGGTTGCGTTAGGGGGGACGGGAGGTGTCAAACATGACTAACTAAAACCCAAATGATACGAGACCTGTGGCTCACACCATACTCATGCGCTGGTGTCTCATTTCTGTTATTGGAGAGGTTTTTCAAGGAGAGTGTCCAATGTGGTTAAGTATATACTTTTTACTGAGTCTAATAAAGGCTGTGGCAAGCCTGACTTGGGTGTCTCCCTTCAGAATTTGCATGATGGATGCTCCCGATGACTGGGTGGGACAGGTCACAGGATCTAATGGTTCTCAGAGGAATTTAATCAGCAAGTCTCTCGGTTTTGAGCGGAAAAACTCAAGTTACTTGAAGGGAGGAAAAGCCTAAATTACACAGCAATTTTTTTTCTCAAGAAACAATGAGCTTAATCAAGTGTGATACATAAACTCATATTGTAAGACCTTAGGTATGGTGTGTGGCATCTTGACCAAACTGCACATTTTAGTTTTTGACCACTTTTATGTTAGTTCATAAAAGTGACAAACTACATACATATGTAACACAGTAAAATGTAGCATTTTAAATAAGTGGTTAACATAAAATACAAGTAGAAACAAGAAAAAAAAGCTGTTGTCTAAATGGAATAGCTATTAAGGTTGTTACAATTGCGCTAAAATCTTTGTGTTTGACATGAGGAAATAGCTACATTCACATAGAGGCGTAAGAATTGTTCTTCATTAAAAATAACGTGTAAACAAGTTCACAATATAAAGAACAATCATGTAGAACAAATAAAATTCACAGCTGACTGCAGATATTTTTCTCTACAGCTACAACTGCAATAGGTAGTCACGTGAAGTCACATAAAGAAAAACAAGTGTAAAATAGCGTATCCCTCCGAGACCTCTTATTTATGCCCTCACTTCTGTTGTTCAAGTCAAAAATTCCTTAGACAATGAAAATGGCAAGGCAATTTGTCCAAGCGGTAGTTTTACCTGTTATGAATATCTCCTGCTGCACACAACAAAATATAATGTGTAAAAATAGAAATAGAAAGCAATTTACTGCGAGTAAACTCAATGAAAGGTCCATGAAAACAGAACTGATACACAGTACAATAAAATGGGTCACCCAAATATCAGCTTAAAAGGCTTTTTGTCAGCTTTAGTTTTTTTTTTTTTTACCCATGGGGATTCTTGCAAGATGGGGGCGCCTCTAAAAATAAGGGTATGTTTGGCTATACCTCCCAATTTCTGATTAAAAATAACCTTTGGCCAACTTGCTTGACTTCTGCTATACGCTTCTGTGATGGGAGTGTTGTTGAGGTTAAGAGTCACAAAAAGTGTTAGCAAACTCTGCTTCTAAGTGGCTCAATACAATGAAGTTGCGGCCCCATTTACAGACACCCTCATCTTGCAAGATGCAGATAGATAATTCTCTATTTTCTCCTGAATAAACTAGATCTACATAGAATGTGTTGTTCAATTCAAGAGCAATCCAACTGCATGGATCGCAAATGTTAAGTTGATACATTTTGTGCAAGTAAAGCATCCATTGATGCCGAGCAATGTCCAATTGATTCTATATTGTCAAAATGAATTGCATGTCTAACTGCCTCAATGGCAATGAAACATAATTCACTGCCATAGCCCCCCACTTCTGTCAGTGGCAGAGCATGAATTAATCATGGTCCCCACGAAAGGTGTTTGCCTATGTACACTGTGGCTGTCAGTGTGAGTTAAATCACCTGAAATGAGATGAGTCATTCCTTCCCATCACAATGAAGATCCTCAAAGGGTTCGCAATCTTCTGTGGATCACAGCATATTCTTCCATATTGCCGTTTTTCCTTTAACGTACATGTGATGGCATCTGAGGTCCTGATTGGAAAGTCAGATGTCTAGAGAAGCCCTTGTTTTGACTTACAACTTTGGGATGTTTGGGTATCCTTGTCTGTCTCTGGAACTAATCAGTCCTGACATGCAGGTATGAAATGGCCCAGTTGCAAAAAAGAAAAAGGGAGTTCAGATGGAGCCGTGTGCAGGTACCCACTGTATTGGTATGTACACTGCTTTGCTAATGTTTGGGGGGATTCTTCTTCAATTTGCCCTTCAATACTATGAATATAACTTCAGATGGCCCTTGGGTGTATTTTCGCCGAGTCTACACATCCATTGCCAACCAGCGCCAAGGGAAGAAGCTCCCGCCCACAGGACCCCACAGTGTTGCTCTGGTCCAGCTGTCGGCCACGTCATGCAATATTTCACAAAGCCCACATTATATGAAAAACGTATGAACCTGACAGATAATCAATTTTATTTTTGGTGACAGAGGTCATTATTCCCTTTGCTCCTATGCCCAAAAGCTACACTAGAAATTCAGCTGACCTTTTGCAATGTTGCATGCATCCACCTCCTGGATGCAGGGGACACCATTGTCCTGCTGGTGGGTGTCAAACTGCTATACCTACAACTCTATTACACAAAGCCCACGTTATATACAACACATGAACGACAGAAAATTGATTTTGTTGACGGAGGATGAATATTTGCATTGCTGCCATCCAACCCTTGCGGCTTATCCCCTCAGTAATGCTAGAAATTCAGCGGACCCTTTGCAGAATTTGAGCTGACCTCAATGTAGCCAGGCATGCTGCGTCTTTGCCTATGGTTGACCATTTGTTTCACCTAGACAAAGCCAAAATAAAAAAACACGTACATACATGCCAGAGAATGTATTTGGAGAATTGGGGGCACAGCTTGATGGTGAAGTAATTAAGGAAGCTGCAATTTGTGAGAGCCAATGACTGCGCACTGACTTCTTATATAATGGTAACAGTGAGCCAGAAAGCAAGCGTTCTAGGTGACTTCAAAACTTATCTCCTTTTTTGGCCCACCTCAAAAAATGTTGTCATACTGTACATGTTTTCAGCAATTTTAAACATAAACAAATCATCAAAATGACTTGCCCCTTTTCACTATACAACATATAGTAGTAGAATTTCTCCTTTTTGTCCCTCTGCTACTTATAAAATCAACAAGATACACCAGAAGTCATATTTGCAACTCACCATGTTAGATAACCCAAATACAATTTCCTTTCTAGACATAAAAAAAAACCTTCAATAACGTGAAGAATCTCCACACAGCTAATTCTTCTCCTATCAAGAAATAACATGCCAATGTTATTGCCAAATTCATCCCCTGCTAAATTCTTCTCTGCATCGTGCAAGTCAGGTAAGCTCAAGAGAATGTATTGAGCACTGCTTCAGATTAGTGTACTGATAGTCCATCATGAAATACCAAATATGTAGCTGATAACACCGTCAGCTGAGAAAAAGCCCTGAGTTTTAACTTTTGCTTGAACTTTGACTGCTGCATATTTTCAATAACTGCGAAAGCACTGCTAAAGTCATTCTTTGTATTGTTCTATACACTATACAATTCCAGGGAATTTGCATCTCACCACTTCTTTCGATGGTCAAACATGCAGAATTTCTGTTTAAGGGATATTGTCAAAGATACTTTATTTTTGATTTATTCTAATTACTAAAATTCAAAGCATGCTATCGCAAACATCAATTGGTAACATCTGTCTGAATAAGTAGCGAGGTTGTTGAAGGTGAACACTTTTGGTTAAAAACGCTAAGTTAAAAAACAAGCTGATAAACACTGGGTCCAGCAAACAACATTTTTAATTGTTGAAGCAGGATTATGGGCGCATTAATGAATTGAGACACTTATTTGAAGGAAGGTCAAAATGAGTGAAAATACAATAACATTTCTCTGTTAAATGCCAACCATGTGCTCCTTCAAAAATGTAATTCCTCATTTGGTGTTGTGCAATGGTAGTGATGAATTGTGCTTTGTGAACAACCAAAACCTTACACCAACCCTGTTTCATTTGTCAGCATGAAAACAGAAACATAAGATCAGCATCATTCATTCCTCATCATTTTTCATCAAGCGAGTCCTGTTTTGGTTTGAGCATCCGAATCATGTAAGCATCTGGGCTCATTCGTTACCTGCCTGCGCATTTCTACTGGGAAATCTCAGCTATAAGTCAACACACATTGTTTTAATCTAGAATTCAACCGCCACTGGACAGTATGAGCAGCTTCTGTGTATTCCACTACATGAAGTACAATCAGCGCCACAAGGTCATACCTGGTTTACACTGTACGCCACATGTGGAAAGGCAGTACCTTCGTCATATGGAAACGTTTATGTCTTCTTTGATGCTCTAGGATCAAAGCAGAGGAGATCCATTACTGTTATTTTTATGGCATACTTTAACAAATTTGCAGGCTAGGCAGCCTTAAATGTAGTGTAAAAGCATTTTCACAGCTTGCAAGGCTACCCAATTAATTTTGAGGAAAAAAAATGCCAAAACAAACAAACAAACAAATCTAATGCATGAAAGCATACATTTATTAGGGCGAGAAAAGCAACATTGTGGAAAATATCTATTCCGCACCATTTTTTTTTTTTACAAAAAATGAGAGAAACGGTACAAATCTCAATAATATATACATATAGAACAGCATTCAAAAATAAATCTATAATTTAGCTCTGCGAGAAATTGTTTATGCAATAACGCACAGCTTGAGATCCCTGAGTAGAGAAAATGTGGGACACTTGACTCAAGCAATTAGCAGACTTAGCTCAAAGCTGTACATGAGATTGAAACACGTTGTGACTACAGAATGTGAGAGGCTAGGAGGGAATGTGATTAGAAATGTAGTAACCTTGTGCGAAATCAGCATAAACACGCCAAAATTCAGATGAGCACATTCAAAACGACACTATCACAAAACTGTACATCTATGGATTTCAAGACTTAATTCCGATATATACGTTCTTCCTTAAGTGAGGAAAACACAGTGCCAGCTGGTTCTGTTAATATGGTAACAATACAATAACTTACAATGAAGGACACCTTTCCACTGCAATTATTCCTGTAGGCTGCTGTGCACTGGAACCAGAAATTGTATTTTCAAAAATTAGTATTATGTTATACGTACAGGCTTTTGACAAATATAAATGGTCAAAATGAGATAACAGGCACATTAAACGTAAAAGTGATCGCCCCCCCAAAAGCACCTGGTACCATACAGTAGAAAAGTGTCATATTAGTCTAAGTGCTTGTAACTGATTACTACCAATAGTGTACACTTTCTTCATTCACAGATGGTGCAGTTTCACTTCATTTATCTTGACAACAACAGGTGGAGGTTCAGTCCATGAACAACACTAACACATTACAAAAAAGCAAAACAAACAAAGAGTGAAGTGAACCAACAAATCGTTCTTTGCCAGACTACTTTTCCCTGTGAGAGTCCCAGTATACAACACACAATTTGGGAATATATTAAGATTTATTTTATACAAATACGCAAATTAGGTGAATCCAAGACAAAGATGAATACAACATCAAATTTGTCTTTGCATCCTTTAATGTTAAAGACATCATGGTTATAGATAGATTTTGTATTTGGCTAATAATTCCTTCACTCATTAAATAAAAAATCTTGTGATGTGTGGGAAGCGGTGTCAGCCAGTCTCCCAGAGCAGTCCTTAAGTTGAGTACAACTTCCATGGGAAGGTCATTTGTTTTTCCATTTATAGCATCCTATTTTAAGACTTGATTTCTATAGCAGTGCAGACGAGTACTGCTGAAAAGTCTTAATTCTTTTTTTCGCAATAAATATCACATACTGTTTGTCCCACTCTTCCCTCTTTTAATTTTGTGATTGCTGCAACAGCAAATAAATTAATTCCCTTTAATGTCACTGAAATCACAGTTCTCGCATATATTGATGTTATATTTCTTGTGAAATTACATTTCAATTATTAGCTATCAATGTTTTGGCTGGCATTCTTCAAACTTTTGTGTCTCAATGACCGATCAAATATTGGTCATATTAAAACACAATGGTGAACACCATCACACAGTCAAATTCATTCCCAATGTAGAAGGACGGACCCACATTCCCACCTTCATTTCAAGTGCTTTAGTTAGTAAAATAGGAGCTACACTCAGGTTAAAACTCCGACAACATTTGTGTCAGCAGTCGAGGTGTCAGCAGATACCACAACGAGAGTGCCCGGGAACTATCAAGCCCTTTCTGCTTTTGCAAACACCCTCCATGCCTTTCTTCAATATCAGTGAGATGAGCGAGCAAGCCATCCAAGAGCTCATGGGCTGGTGGTCTTCAGACCTTTTTTCTCCATAATGTTCCACAGCTTACGCAAGTTGGACTGGGTGATGGCGTCATCGGGTTTGAGACGCAGCGCTCGGAGGTAATTTGCTTCAGCTTCTTGAAGTTTCCCATTGAGGTGAAGAATGGCTCCCAAGTTCATCAAGGCGGCGGGATACTAAAAGACGGTGACAGAAGAGATGAATAACGCAAGAACCCATGGTTATGTAGGCTCAATATGTGTTGCAAAATCAGATTGCATTTAGATTTCTTTCCTGCCATTGAGAAAAAAAGCTTTTCACCGCAAGGGAATTCACCAGTTGCGCCAGCACAATCACGTTCCATTAGGTCCATAAGGAATCATATTTACAAAACTGCATTTGATTACTGTATAACCCTTAACATCAGAACTCTGAGGGCGACACTCTAACCACACGGGTGTTGGGCAAAAACAAATATCACATATATTTAATTAAACATCAATTTTGCGTATCTTTACTTAAGAAGCGTAATACATACAAATTTGAAATGCGCAACAAGCTTACATTGTTAAAAAAAGTCATAAAACTGTACGGCTCGGCCTCTCTGGCACTTGTTTCCCATGTAGAGTTATACATGTTTTCTGGCCTGGAATCACAATCTTCAGGTCAAAGGTTTATAACACGCCCCTAAATCACTGCTGTTGCAACCTCGGTACCAAGTCTTTGGCAAGTAACTAAGTGATTGGAAATGTAAAATTCATTCTATAACATATTCATTCTCATTCATTTTCTGAACCACTTTATGCTCACTAGGGTCGTGGGGGGTGCTAGAGCCTATCCCAGCTGATTTCGGGCCAGAAACTGGGGACACCCTGATTCGGTGGCAGGGCACGAGGAGACGGATGACCATGCACGCTCACACACAAACCTAGGGACAATTTAGTGTCCAATCAGCCTACAATGCATGTTTTTGGAATGTGGGAGGAAACCGGAGTACTCGGAGAAAACCCACAAAAGCCCAGAGAGAACATGGAGGTGGACCGACCTGGATTTGAACCCAGGAACCCCTTGTGAGGACGAAATGCTAACCACTCAAGCCGCCGAGCTGCCTTGGAGTAATTAATCACTAATTTTATTGACAACGCTGACTTGGCCTTTGCAAAGTATATTTTCTCTGTAGACTGTACCATGTTTTAATAGGACAAAATAAAGATCCACGATTCAACCGATTCTCTTTATTTCATATGGATTCTGTCAAAAACTTTGTTTTTGTTGGTGCCTATCCAAAGATACATTAAGTAACATGAAATACCCTTGACATACCAATAACAATAAGTTGCAAAGCATATCAAGTCCTGAGTTAAACTCCCTCCTCAACTCACCGGTAAATCCTTTCAGCTAAGCTCAGCCAAAAATCTTCCACGCTCTGCTTCATTCATAAGATGTCTTTGATTTATAACCATCCTCCTGCATTTTTCCCTTTACCCTGTAGCAGCACACGCGGCAGTCAGCAAACGTCCCCCGTCAATAGGCACTTTTTCCCCCCACTCATTTCCTGCAGCTCTGCAACCTCTCCGCTGCCTAATCCTCCCCCAAAAATTGTCTTACAGCAGCAAAGGCAGATCCAGATGGGCAGCACATTAGCCTGCCCAAGACAACAACGTGCTCATCTAAAGAAATGGTGTGAAATAAAATTTGGAAATCATTGGCTCAATGAGAATAAAAGAATCCTATCATGATTTCTGTAAAGTCGACATAGAGATTTGACTTCACTTGCTTCGCGAGAGGGAATGGCAAGACATTGGGACAAAATCCATGAAATGGAAGAGAAAAGAGAAGACTGTTAATAAAAAAGACTTCTGCCCTTTGGGAAATCCACTAAACACCTGAAGAAGACATGGTCAGATTAAAGACACACTGAACGTTGAAGAAGATAGATTCATTCATTTATTTTCATTAAAAGTTTCTACCTAATGCTCCTAAAGTCCACTTAGAGATCTACAAATCGTCCGGCAGTCATTTGGCATGTATTAAGCTTTGCTATCTCTATAAAACATTGTGTTGCATTATTGCTAATCGTAATAGTTTATTGCAAACCTATTTTCCTGCCACCATGAACAGAATCTTACTTAAACGTTTGAGTTTAAAATCCACAGTAGACCTATTCTAAATCTGTCGAGGTCTTATTACCATTACTGCTTGCCATCATTACTTGCCTGTCCTTTGAAGCTGGTGAGAAGCCAAAGAACCATCAGCCTTAGCAGCATTCTAAAATCCTCAGAGATACAATGATAATGAAGGCACAATGGGTCGTAATATGCTTGAGATGACTGATGATACACAAGTCTGTAATAACCCACCGTCCCCTATGATGGTGATAACGATTAGCATAAGTTTGCACTCACATTGGGTCTCAAGATTGCAGCTTGGCCGTAATACTTCTCAGCTGCTCCATTCAGGCTGGCTTGTCTAAAAAGGGAAAAGAGAAAACTGCAGTCATTCTTCATCTTTATGACTCCCATTTTCCAAGGAGGCCTTCAACCTGCGGTGTTGACAGTTGCAAGGGGGTCACAGAGAAAATAATGCAGGGGACAACATGAGGTATGAATGCAGTCGGCCCATTTGGCTTCATGTTTCTAATTCGATAGTGTATTTCCATTTGATTGGAATTTGTCTTTGATAACATCTTATCCGTGCTGTACAGCGCACATAATTATTTATTTTTTACAAATTAAGTCTTGGGGTCTGGACTCACAGCAACATGCAGTAGCAGTTGCAACAAACTGTGATCGTAACATTTCAAATAAATACTTTTTTTTTAGCTTTTAACTTTCTTGTTATCTGCTTACATTTAATGTCAACACAATTCATCTCATTATTTGAAGTCTGCAAAAACCCAACTCCCTGCATTTCACCGATGTTAACAATTGGCACTTTCAAACGGGCTATTTTTGACAAAGTCAAGGGCAGTGGGGCGCTCGTGACTGCTGGTAGAGCCCTTCTTCTCTGGTGATCAAGGAAGGTCGCCTTTCATGTTGGCTGTTGTGGTCAATTAGAAGTTCAATGGCTTTATAAGGTTTCAGGTAAAAGGGCATTTTAACAAAAAACAGGTTTCCATTGACATAACAGTGATGCATGTTTGGTTTCTTGATGAACCCATTCCCTCAAAAACTTAATAGCAACATTCATCCACAGGGTCCCGAAAAGCATTGAGTATAGGTCGGGGCTCCCAAACTCTTATTGCACCATCCAAAATTAATCAAAGGATACTAGCTGGTAGTAACAATACAAGGTAGTTTTTGTTTTGACCTCGAAAATCATGTAGTTCGAAGATCAATTTATATACAGACAGAAAGAGATGCTTGATTATTTTAAATGAATGAGTTTTACATTTAACCACAACCAACTGATTTTTTGCCATTATGGGGAAACAGATAAAAAAAATAAAAAGATTTCTACTTCAACCCATTGCTCCATTTGGCAGACTATTAAAACAGCTTTTAAGGCACTGGGGACCTTATAAGACTGCCAATCCGCAGTGAAGAATGGAATGTATGAGACCGTGGTTTGAAAAAACCCACAAACAATTACTATTTAAACATCTGAAGCTAGTCTGAAAAAACAGAGAAAAATTAAATACTGAATAACTGATTGTATGTAAACATCTTGTTTCGCAGACGGTTTATATCCCCACGACGGGTATAAATCACAGGACAAACCATATTACTGAATGTCAATGGTTGAACTAATTGGCTTTGGACTAAAACAATTATTTATCCCTACCTGTTGAGGAAGTTTTATTTTCTTCAATTCACCATTCAACTAAAAATGTATCTGCCCTCATCAGAAGGATCCTAGTCTGTAGGTTTACCAGTCTGACACACTTATATTGTGTGCAAACTAAAACAGGGCTTTCAATTTTTTAGAGTGAGACGGAGTGTGTGGGTGAAATGTGTATGAAAAACGCTCAATACGCGAGTGTTAAAAACCCTCCAGAGACCAAGCTAAACTACTGCCAGCCTTGATTTCTATTGCTGTCAGTGGCAACAAATGTGTTAAGATACATACAGTATAAACAGATTTAAAATCAAATTTCTCACAGTGGAGCTCAGGCATGTCAAGCAAAGCGTAAATTTATTGCTTTAGAGCTATATCCAGTGAAGTTGTTCTACTCAGCTTAGTCAAACATTGGATAATACATCATATCATATGATTAATGCGCCTTCCAAGTTTGGAATTTCCACCTAAATCATTTTTTTTACTTGTACGTATTAAAAACCCTGACAGTCGCCAAACACTTAATTGTTCAGAGCCCTCATCTGAACATTGCACTTTTATTTAGAAGTTTAAGCCTGCTCCTGCAAAGCAGAAGTGGCAAGGGAAAGCGAGAAAGTGCATAGAAAAATATACAGCTGAAAAGCTCACTGAGGCTCAGCTGGGACACTGCAACCACAGAAGACGATTAAAAAGTGCAGTCTAGGCAATCGTAGAAACCAGGCAGACATGCATACGTCACTCTACTTAACACAGCCTCCACTTCCAACTGAAGGAATGGACTATATATACAGTTGAGGTACCACGCACCTGAGCATATGAGCAGCACTGAAGACCACATCAAACTCGCCGCTGTCAAGCCGCGCTGCCTTCTGTGCCATCTCTGCTGCTTCCAGCAACCGCGATTCTTCCAACAAAAACTGACCTGGAAGCCCAACAGAGAACAGCACTTCATTGTAAAATTGCAGATGGGAATTCCTAGGAAAAATATAACTAACAAAGTGGTGCTCAAGTGAGGGAACCTTGACAGGCTTAAATTCTATGTATATTTTATATATATATTCTGTCAAATAGACTAATAACTATCAAGAAATTCCTCATTTGTTCAGATTAATTAACTGTGGAATACAGAATATACACTGTAAAAAGAAATACAGCTTGACTGAAGTTATTGTACTGGAAGGACTTAGAGGGAATGAATCACCCTGTCAACCTTTATGTAGAGGTGAATAACCCTGTAAACCTTTTTTTGCCAAATAATCATCTCAGAATTTATTTGAATGGTCCAAAGCCATCAAAATCCACATTTTAGTTTTGTTCTGCATTACATGATTCAAAATGAGTCCGGGATTAAAAATTGACATCTGCAACGGTTGCATACTTGCTAAAACCTAGCTAACCTTTGGAGGAGATGAGGAATACTTGGGCTGAATTTCTTATAGCAGATATTCTGAAGCATTTTGTAATTATAATTGTACTGTTTTCAGGTACATATCATGAAATTGTCTCATGAGTTTTAAGTCAGCGAGACACAGGATGATCACTGCCAAGTCAGACAAATACATTTCTATAGATATTTCGTGTTTGACAAAAATACAATACGTATAGCTAAAAAAAAGATTTATTATTGGTTGAAATAGCAATAAAGAACTTTTTCCTGGACATCATCCAGCTGTTAACAGAAAAGAGAGAAACAGCAGAAAGCAATAATACTAATAAAAGAAAAGTGTAACACAAGCAGAGCATATCTTGCCTCAATACGCAGTATAATAACTCATTTGCTGCCATTAACGGCTACGGAAGTCCAATACATTTGAACTGGGAGGACTGACAGTAATCCATGGTAGTAAAAAGTGGCATGGGTCTTTTAAGAGTGGATAGCTCTAAAGCTTTTCACACAGGCCAGGTTTTAAAATGCATGCTTTTTACAAACACTGGCTTTCTGCCTAAAATGACAAAGGCAGAATGCACTACATGTGTGCTAGTTGGAAAATAAGGATGGGATCAAGATACATTCAAATAAAGTTGGGGAAACAAATGACTACTTACCATAATGCATGTAACAGTTGCCCTTTGTGGGATCTAGCTGGATGGCCTTCAAGAAGTACTTCTCTGCTTCTGATTTCTGCCCCTGAGACAGATTAAGCACTGTGTCATTATTGCTGTTTCAATTGCTATTGAGTCCAATAATACCACAGCCAACTCAACAGTCAAAATATCATTGTGTATTCCCAACGTGTCTCCCTAAGCCGCAGCCTCACTTTAACAATAAATCTTTAAGAATGCACATCCACTGTTGCTGTTTCTCTAGGCTCGTGTGTCAAATGTCAACATACAATATTCTACGTGTGGTCACTCTTGAGGCAACCAACCAAAGAGTGCTAAGGTTCATTTATTATATACTTTGATCAGTGCAAATAACACTTGCAGAACTTAACCACAGATTGCTGGCGTGTACCTGAATTTCTGGGTTGGGCAATGGAAAGTGGGTACTAAGAAAATGAACTTTGCCTTCAGGAATTTGCAGAAATCTTCAGGAGGCTAACGAAAACAGTTTTCAGAATTCAGAATATCCGTTAACTGTATTCCTATGGTAGGTCAATAGTCAGCAGCGTGCAAAAAAGCCATTTCCATGCCTTGTGGTAATGTTTTGAACTTCTCCATACATATTATTTTTCTTTGAAAAAACAAACATTTAGTGAAATTGAAGAGAAAGGTGCCACACGTTAGCGCATGGCAAATTATATTAATAATAACTTTTTAGGATACTTCAAGTAAAATTTTTAACTACTGTTCTCACTCAGGAATAAATTTAATATAATCCATGTAAATATTGGGAACACAAACGTGCAAAGCACATGTTCAAGTGTCGGTTCAAATTAACAGGATGCAATTACAAACAAAGCCACTGCAAAGACCCTTGTGACTTTGATATTTCAATCAAAGTTAACAAAGAAGTGCAGCAGGCCAATAGGAGTAGAAGCTGGGACATGAAAATGTGTGAGATCATTCAGGCACCAGATGACATCTGATCAAACAAACCACAAAAAGCAACCATCCATAATAGCTGGTTTTAAAAAGAATAAGGCAGTCATAATTAGACTGAAAGGACAATAAGCCTAGCCTGAATACGGCATTTACAAACCCCTTATGCACTTTATATAGAGCACTTTATTTTGGCACCATCCAATCAAAGATTGGTATTAATGGCAGTACAGTTTTTAGTGAACAGATGATTCCAAGGATTTTGGCAATGTAAATATACAAGTGTGGCGAGTTCCCGTTGCAGAAAAATCAAAGCAGAGCAGATTGTACTCAGCGTATGGCTATGTCTGGGAGTCAATTTACGGTTCCATTTGTAAAATGGTCATCTCTGTGTAGTTTCATTTTGACTTTTGACAAGTTGATGATTTTATAATGACGAAGGCATGTGTGTGTGTGTATTTGCTCAATCCCAGAATAAAGCTTTCACTCTCACAAACTGAAGTTGATGGAAGATGTGGCTTGTGACACTACCCGATATAATTTATCAGATGGAACTCGTTAAATATAAAAATAATAATTCTATAGTGTGTATATGGTGGTGTTGTCCAAAAAATTAAAAAGTATCAAAGTGTTGATACTGAAATGTTGCATATGGATACAATATTTGATTGTAAAAGCATTTATACTCAAACCATGTGGTCGCCGCTGCTGTTTCATTCATTCATTTATTCATTTTTTGTACTACAACAGGTCAACAGAAATGTATTGTCATGAGCATAAATAGATTTTGTAGTATTCGTGATAGTAGTAGTAAAGTCTACCATTTCCTTTTGGTCATACGCTTCCGAGCCTTATCTCTCCTTACATCACTTTTTCCAACAATGCAGAGGCACAATTCATTCATCATACGTGCCGCGTATACTTGGAAGGGTTGCGGGGATTGCTGGAGGCTATCCCAATTGACTTCAGGTGAAAAGCAGACTATATCCTAGATTGTCAGTCAGCCGAAGGGCAGACAGAAAGATAGACAACCATTCGCATTCAGATTCCTACAGCCACCGAGTGGTTGGCCGCACCTAAATGAGGCGGGTGGCGCAGAGGCACAATGTTACATAAATTATATCTATTGTGCAATTTCAATAATGATGGATTTGTTTGCGTCTTGATCAGTTTTTAATACCCTTTAACAAGATTCTATCATTTTGTTAATGTGTAAAATCCATGATACTGGGACTTTAGGTGAACAGAATCTGGATCAGAATCTACCTGATATGAAACCAAAAATTACTGACTCTTGAATTTTGATTTTTATTTTTTTTACAATATAGCACCATCGTCGTTTTTCGTAGACTTGCTTTGGCTCACATGCTGCACTTAATGGTGGGCGCAAGACACCTCAAATCTCTGGATAATGTCAGAGAAACAGCACAGGGCTCCTTGGATGAAGCCTGACTTTTATTAACTGTTGGAGAAGAGAGTATAGAGAGAAAAAAAACAGTTCTCTTGGCATTTTGACACGCATTCTAATCCCTAAGGTAAAGTGGAGGTGTGTGTGTTGTAGTGGTCAGCACAAGGAGGCGCAATGATTAAATTACCTCTCCCTCTTTCTTCTCGACAAGCGATAGCTAGAATTCAGTCTTCACTCTACCAATTCTGTACCTCATGTCTTCCCTTCGATCAACCCATAATGATCTGCCACCAAGTGTAATCTTGCAGACTCTTGGCTCTCTACCTCAACCACCCGGAGCACATCTGGAGCATTCTTATTGTTGGTAATTTTGCCACAGGAGGTTAAGCAAGTGGCGATGATAGATGGCCAGGCTGCTGGCATTGAATCACTCTCACAAGCACAAAGACTTTTAGATGTTTCATTAAGAACACACATGCCACATTGGTCAAGCCTTAATAATTACCTTTCCTTCAGTGTAGGCACTAATACAATCATACTAGTATTACAAACTTCAGTTTCCATCCATCATTGTCCAAATCTATACAAATGAATCCCTTAAGGTTTGAACTGTCGACTCAACTCAACAGGCTCTTGAATAAAATGCAATTCTTGTCACATGTACTGAGCATCTTTACAGCGTATATGTTAAATAATCTGTTGCACTTTTTGTTGTTCTCAGACTGTGCTTGAGAAAAAAACAACAACTATAATTTTATAACAATCATAATAAAGGACAGTTGGACAAATAGTCAATTGAATTGAGATAAAAACTGAATGATTTCAAATCTAGACATCAGTTTAGGTACAGATGGGAAGAATTTGGGTCAGTGAAAGCACTGCAGATGTTTTACATACAGGTGCCAGTATGAGATTAATTGTAAGCATGGGTGTGAATGGTTACAGTACACTCTGTATTCTGGTGAACGTGAATGAGATCCAGCTCACTCATGACATTGAAGAGAATACAAGAGTAGTGGAAAAAGATTAAATGTATAGGATGGATATAACACAATTAAAACTGACTTGCCATATTAGTAGGACCCACAACAAAAAGATGACTTTAAGTGGATAAAATTGAATGCTTCTGCTTAAATACCTATTTTTCCACAGTTAATAGCAATGCGATCCTTGCAAAGTGACCACTTTGACAAAGTTCATAATTATGGAAAGACATAAAATTCAGGATGGCATTTGTATGGTAAATGAGGTTTAACAGTCAGGAGGTTTTTAGTTCTCTAGAAGAAATCCAGATGCACAATGGGGTCCAGCACACAATTATTTCCTTTTGCTAAGGACTCAGCCTGCTAAATCTGTGACAGATTGGAAGTCCAGAGTCATTATAAGTACACAAGAGAAAGAGTGGAAAAAATATGGTGCTGGAATCAATTTTGCAACTAATAGCTTACAATCTTTTGGTAAGACTTTCTATAAGATATAACATAAAACCAACATGTTGTAATAGAGCTCTACACAATTGCCAACTATAAGCACAGTTATGAACAAACAAATTAGTCGAGCAGTTTGCTTAGTCATTATCATGTAGTCATGATTTGTAGATGTGGATGAATAATGATTGCAGATGTAGAACAATGAAAGTTTTTTTGTTAAATTAATTTCAGTCGAGGGAAATATTTTTCTAGGAAGCAGTGGCCAAACTGTCAGCAGAACCCCTCTGAGTGTATTGTGTTCAGCTATTTTTGCTTTTGACTTCACTCATGAGAAGCGCAATTTGTCATGATTTCTTTCATCGGTAACATAATCATTGCTTTAAAGGCCAAACCAAAGAGAGGCAGGAGCAGGCTTACTGTTGTCGCCAGGAGTTTTCCGTAGGTGAGGTGCGCAGGAATGTGGTCCGGCTTGGCTCGCAGGGACTCTCGGTACCAGTGTTCGGCTTCAGTCAGTTTGTTTAGTCTCATATAGGCCTCTCCTGTGAGCGAAAAGGAAGGGATCAGGTCAGGGTTCAATCTGTCAAAGGTTAAGAAATTACACATCTGCGGCTTGCACTACCATAGAGTGCCAGGATGAAAAAAACAACCTCAGATGTAAAGAGATCAGATCTCTATTAATTTGGCCAGTAAATTGAAAGCTTAATTTGAAACGCCACATTAGCACGAAACCTCTGCTACCAAAAGTTTTGAGTTCTTGTGCGAATAGACTGTTTAATGTGCGTTTGAGGAGTGTAATGTCAGACCATATTTGACGCCACCGCAACAGACGTTCACACCTGAAAAAACAACGACACTCAACCAAAGCCATCGGGTGACGCCTGTATTATTGCAGGAATTTGACAGCATTGTGTGGTAATTCTACACAACATGGTTCAGAATGCATTTAGGGAAATAGGCTTGGCGCATCTGCAGGTGTTAACACTTGAGTTGAGTTTTTGACACGGTTTGCATACGCAGCTGCTCAACTCTGATCCACTGTCAAACAATTTGAATTGGCGTAAGACTTTAATTCGAAAAGGATTACAAGTAATTCTTCCTTTGATAACAAAGTATGATAAGCAACAGGTGACACAAAGCAAATATTCACATACGTACACTTCTTGAATGAGCAGTCACAGTTGGCATTATGCATGAATGAAGTAACGCTGCTTTGTTACGGTCTCTTTTGAGATGAAAGAATGAGCCAATAAATATTCACCTCATGAATATGCTTAACATTAGTTTAAGACAAACTCTATCCATCCATTTTCTAGACCAAATATCCCAAGACTATCTGAATTATAAAGGTACAGTATACCAAGCAGCCATGAAGAGGAAAATTCCTTGGGTCACCAGAGAGCTTTGGAGTGGGCCCAGCTCAGTACATGAGATGAAAGGTCTGCTCATTGGCAACTGACAAACAGCAGCACAGGAAACTAACTTAAAAACAGTTACGAGCAGGTGTGCCAGTTGTGCAAATTCAGCTCACGAGGGGACACTACACTATGTTCCTCAAAAAAAAAAAATATTTGTAGTCTCCCTTACTAAGCTGTTCCTTCATGGCAAATTGAGCTTTCATCAACATTTTGACATCGTCTCAGAAGCTCTTTCAAATTGCTTGTCACCAAGATATCAACAGTGCAGTGGCACGACAAAGTCTGGCTCACAGACGGATCAGTGTTGAGGCAGAGAAGCGGGAGGCAGGAGAGAGAAGAAAAAAGGGAGCAGGAAAAGAAGCCGAGCGTGCAACAGCTGCTCTACAGCTGGACACTAACAAGACGGCTAGCTGTGAAGGAAATAATATAATTTTTTGCAGTACTTTTATTTAAATGTACTACTATCTATTATTTACATTACAACAAGCAAATGCGCACGTCTTTCCTTCACAACTGCAAAATAAAACTTCTATGACATATCTCCATTGCGTATTTGAGGAAACTGAAACCAATTTGTCAACAAAAAAAAGAACATATTGCAAGATTGTGACTAGAACACACATCATATCTTCCTGGATGTTGTGGCTAGAATTGTGTGTTGTGCATGGCATTCCAAGCATTCCAATTTCAATCAGTGGATAACTGTCTTTGACCCTTTATCTCCACTTATTCAATATTCTATAATAGTCTAATATAGTCTATTGAGGCTTACTTTTCGTTTTTTTTTTCAATTTCTTTGAAGTCGTTCTGTCATATTTTTTTATATTTATAATTTTTGTAAAAATACTTTTTGACAGTTTATTTGATTTTTTATTTTTTTTATTGGGCTTAAAACACTGAATGCAATTACATTGGGCATCACTTTTTAAGTCGCAGTCAGGTCAATAGTGTGGGTCCACTGTACTTGCAGATTTATCACGAACTGAAATCCTCCCAAATTTAACCTCTTAGCCTCGGTTCCACTGAGTGTTATTTCCAACAGCTGCCACCCTTTGGGAGTTGAAACAAAAAGCAGTTCTTACCCATCATGTTGTAGAGGCTCTGCGGTGCAAATTGCCTTGGCATTTTTTGTATTGCTTGTTTAAAGACAGAGAGGGCCTCCTGTGAATGACACATAGAAGGAAAGAAGGTGTCGGAAGTTTGCTTTGACTGGAGCTCGGGTCGCTTTCAGTCAATTTAAAGCATGGAATTGGAGTTTGGTAGAGGCTAGTTGATAAAGAGCGGAGGAGGAAGGAATGGTCTGCTCGGTGTCACGGTTATTAAGATGACCGGAGTTTGCTTTCATATCCTGTGTATGAGAGCAGCGAATCACCTCAGTGTTCCCCACAAATTAAACGGTCAAAGGGTTTGGAAGCATTTTCTTGCTGAAGCTAATGGAGTGGTCAAGAGGTCAGATTTCAGTCAGTTCTCTTTCTTCAAAGTGAAATGGAATCCTGCTTTACACCCCTTTCAACCAGCAGCACCAGTGCTCCTGCACAGTGGTAATGTGCAGAAATGGAAAGATAGCTATGATAGTCTTTAGGGGTTTGAAAACAAAAGAAGTGGTTTAAAACAGTCTAAGGTTTAACTACTCGAAACGTATCCTTCAACAGTTAATTATGGAAAATATGCACGGAACACATTCCCTTAAGAGTTACTTTAAGCTGTTGCGTAAATTAGATTTTACCATCTGCAGGCAAAAAGCAAATTCTTCCTTTCTTCTCCTTAAGAATGACCAAACTATACAATATATTTTTTTTGTTCCTAACTCTTGAATGTTTGATAGCCACTCTTTTAAATGTTTTATACATTCTGGAAATGAATGAGAATTATATATATATATATATATATATATATATATATATATATATATATATATATATATATATATATATATATATATATATATATATGTGTGTATATATATATATATATGTGTATATGTATGTGTATATGTATGTATGTATATGTATATGTGTGTGTATGTGTGTGTGTGTATGTGTATGTGTATATACTATTCATGAGAGGGGGCCAATAAAGTGGACTGAGAGTGACTCAAACTATTCATCGGCGAGATTTGTATGCATTCTAACAGTCAGGTACATACTGTATAATATTAAGGTCGTTTGTTTTTTTAGAGCCTTGAAATAACAACCGAAAATATAAACATTGTTAAATGTCAGACTTAACAGTACAATGCAAACATTGATGAAGTGAAGTATTTGATCTTAGAATGAGTGTGTACCTTAGGTGTTTGGTTAGTGTAACTGCAAAAAGTAGTATTAAATCATCACCTCTTGTTGGCCTTGCTCGTGTAGCTGCTTCCCCAAGTTGTAAAGGCAGCTGGTGACTGAGCTCTTGTGGGCGTGAGGGTCTTTGAGGTTCTCATCTGGGATTTCGGCGCAGGTCAGGAAGGTTCGCTTGGAATCATCCAGGCGACCCTGGTTCATCAGAATGATGCCTGTGTTCAAGTAGGCGGCTGTTGGAGGTGACAAAAGAGACCAAAAAAAACGGTATTGATTGCATTATAAGGAGGAAATAACTAACATTCTACTGTAACTCTCAACACATTGTGGTAGGATTATGAAGAATCAATAATTAAATGAAAATGTATTCATATATTCTGAGAGCTACTATGGGACCGTAATCAATATGCAGTTGGAGTAATAGGTCTCTGTCGACTGGAAGAAAATCCAATCAAGTCCGACTTCAGATGCATTCATTAGATTTGCCACATCAAACTGGAATTGTTACAAGACTAAAATGCATAGGTAATCAAACACCACGTTGTTATTCTGCCTGTGAATTTTAACATTTAGATTATTGTCTTTTAATAAAATAAAGTGAAGCACCCTCTGGTTGGCTATTATTGTAATTTAACAGAAAAAAATGTATAATTTCAGATTATAAACAAGACCATTTTTCTGCAATACTTCCGCTCTTATTAACCGGTAACTAGTGGAGTTAAGTAGAAAAGACAATAACAATCTTTTCATGGCATCTGCTGATCAGGATAATTAATTACCTCTGTTATCATCTAGCGGATGAGATAATTGCACACCGAATTGAAATGTTCAAGGCCAACCATGATCGTGATTAGATCTTTAATTACATCAGGGGAAAAAGGAACAGACTTTCTATTTATCCATCATTGGCCAATGGCTAAAACAATGGGGAGCTCATTTATTCGGGTAAAACTGGGAGTCATTTATAATCATCACAAAGTGAGCCTGCCGAGCATCTTGCGGGAAATCAAATTTCAGGAAAACCAGTCAACAAATCCAAAATAAATCAAGCGCAGAAAAGAACTTCCTTACAGGATTAATCATGGATGACATCATGTGTTTTTGGCGTTGAATTGAAAGCACCAGCTGTAGGCCTGCTGCCCTTTGCCTCCTATTCCTACGGCCTCAAATAACCGCACTGTGTGTTCACTGTTGCCTGGACACAGTGTAGCCGCAACCACAAGAGCTGGAGATTGTCAATACAGGATAACCTATACTTACAGGCCAGAGTTGGCCGGCTTCCAATGGCCAGTTTATAGTAGTGAAGTGCCTCAGAGAACTTGTTGCTCTCCTGGAGCAGTAAACCGCTGCAATGAAAAAAAAAGAGCAATAAATATATTTTTATTCTGTTGACATTCTTTCATCAACTATTTATCCAGATTTTAACATATACTTGAGAGGCTTTTCCATCGGTAATCGTAAAGAAAACACCCGAACTCTATTGTGCAATTATTGGCTGGGTATTTTGTGTGATTCCCCCAAGGTTGCAACACATCACTAAGAACTGTCAGATAAAGCACGCCACTGGGAATACACTGAGGCAGGAAGACAACTCCGACGGGAATAGAACTGTGATCAATGAATCCTGTAGGGGGGGACGCGCCTCTATTTGATCGAGCTAAAACTGAATCAATTGGTGGAGACGTGTTCTCAAGAGATTCACTACAACACTTGCAGAACTACTACCTTTGCTATATACTCCATTGTATATTGTAGGAATATACATGCAGCATATCCATGATCAATTTTGGTTTTAGTGTTTGAGCATGCATGACCAGTGATATTCATAGTTTGTGAATTTTAAGACAAAATAAATAAACGGTCAATTCTTGACAACATTCGAGGTAGAATGTCAACTATTCAATAATCTATAAGGAAAACACTTAAATTTCAAAGGAAATCAATAATAATAGCAGACAAATTGATCAAATTCACACTCACAGGTTGTACAGCATGTCAGCCATGTTGCTTCGGTAATAAAGAGCATTTCTGTAAGCCTGTTCCGCCTCCTCCATCTTGCCTTGGCTCTTAAGGACGTTTCCCAGATTGCCCCATGCTGACACATCCCAAAAGAGAACATTATTGGAGAAGTGTGTCACAATATTCATGAATGACACCTTTCAAATATCTTTATGAATAGCCTAGCAGGGGAGAGTAACTAAATATTTTTCTTTTGTTATCCACAGCCACTCGAAGCTGAAGGGTTGAGTGCCTCTGGGCCGTTAAAAGGATGCTGTCCTGCTGCAGCTCCTCCATGGGGATGAGGGATGGCACACTGGGAGAGCTTTGTGCCACTCATGGATGGGAGAGAGTGTTTGAAAAGGAGACCACCACTGAGCCATTTAACTACTAATGCCATTAGTAGTGAATGTAGGAATGGAAAAAAAATCTCTTATGAAAAATAATTATCTTGAGATTTTATACAAGACATTAGCTGGGAAAAAGTACGCCCATCAATTTAAGATCCAGTCCATATAAACTGTACTGCCAGGTTTAGTTTAAAAATAAATAAATGATACTACAATTACTATTATCAAAAAGCACTGCAGGCTATTTTCTTTTTATTTTTCTTTCTATTGCCTACAGAACAATATATCACCATAAGGAATAGTAATTGTAAGCTTGTCTGGTTGCTTTTTTGGACAAACATGATGAGGCTCTATTGGTGTTACTACTAAGATTTTTTTTTTCTCAGCGAGGACGAACGAGAATGTCCCTTCTGCTATGTTCACTTGATGGCTCGCCAAAACAAGCGGCCTGCCGTGTCTCAGTTCTGATGCAATATGTGAAAGGGAAACCAGCTAACAGTGTATTCTGCGGTTGCCTCGTGAGTCACGGCCTCGCCTCGCATTTGAGTGGTGATGAGATCAACCATTTGGACAAAAATCTGTGAGCGCTGGCTTCCAAAATAGGGGCTATTTACAATAGCAATTATAAACGTGGGCCATGGCAGTGGTGCTTCTCCAAGTGACGGAGGGCATCGTGTGACATGAAAAAAATGAAAGCCAAACATGAAGTACAAGAAGTACCTTCAGCTGTTTTACTTTGTATTTAAATTTCCTTTAAAAGAAGAGGAATGCCTTCTGAAGCTGAGGTAATTACTGTATACGCCAGCCTCAATGTTCTGTCAGGGCACTGAGTTCAAATTAAACAACTAACATATTCTGCGGTGAGACATAGTGATCAAGAAAAGACATTTTGGAGCAGCTTTACTATAAATTATTTAGAGCAGCTGCAAGAGACAAAGAATACGGAGCCCCAGAAATGACAATAATGGAAAAAAAACCACAAGGGTAAAATTCATTGAGCGCAACATTGTAGACTCACAAATTACACCGCCTTGATACCTACCAATACATATCTTGGATGCATTATTTTAAAGGTTTTATGGTTGCTAGTTATTTGGAGCGAGCTGTAATTGTAACTGTAAACAAAAACGTGCGCTCATACGGGACATAGGGTGTCAGCTCTACGGCATGAACTACCTTTAATGATTTTGTTTACATTAAGTAAATACGTCGTGTGCACAAAATATTTCCTCATGCGCACAAAGTCTAAACTTGTTCACAGGAAGTACTAGTTTGTTCACACGAAGCACTAGTGTAATCACACGAAGTAAGAGCACGATCTATTTGAGCATGTGCATGAGCTACTTTTTCCATTCATGTCACGTTTGATGGTCCGTACAAGAGGCAATGGCTATGTTAGTAAAAAAAGAAGCTGCAAGCTTTGTTTATCCAAAATGTTATTTTGTACTCAACTTTACACCTCACCAATGGTGGTCAATTTGTGGCAGAAATAACTTAATTGTATTTAAAAAAATGTTGTACCAAAGTGTTTCAATACCAACATGTAGATGTACAAAATATTTGAAGTTGTAGCGAAATAAATTGTTCATAGTTGAAAAATGTAACTTGGAGGTATAGAAAATATTAAGATTAACAATTTATATAAAGTGATTTAAGTGCTTTGTAATTTTTACCCACATTCATAGGGTGAGGGCAAGTGCTATATAGATCATGTTAAAAGGATTAATGCTCATAAGCAGTCAGTTTGTCATGTGCACATTTCTTAACAGCTACTTACCTTTAGCAGGATTGACTGAAATCCCTGACTTATAGAGCATCTCTTCATTTTCCCAGTCACGGTTCCTCAAAACCGTCCGAACTCCAAAAAGCAAAATCAATGCTGCGCTGCAGTAAACCAACAAGGTCCTTAAGGAGTTCTTCCTCAATCGAATGTGTAAAGACCGCAAGCCCACGGCTACCAGCAGACAAAATCCCATGCTGGGGATGTAAAGTACTCTTTCTGCTATCACAAAGCCGACATAAAAGAAAAGATTTGTGGCAGGGAAGAACGGGATAGCCAAAAGGCCAAGGGAGAACGCCACCACATGTTCCGTGGCAGGCAGCAATGTCCTGCTCTCCTGGAGATTTTTGGTATTATTCTGTGCACTATTAATGTGAGTGGTCATGCAAGAGTTGTTCGCATGTTCATCATGTTCATGGTTTTGGTAAATGTGTCCATTGCTATTCCCATTCCGTCCATTACTAAACACATGGGCTTTACCATTACTTTCTTTGCCCTTGGCTTTTGGACACTTCCACACACTGAACCAGGCCAGCTGTAAAAGTCCCAAATAGAAAAGGAGTGTATGAGCATTCCTCCAATCAGCGAGGCTCTTGATCAAAGGTAGCGTGTCCATTGACCAATCGAAGCTGAGTCTGTTGGGGCAGAGGAGGAGCCAAAAATTGACGGCAGGTAGGTATAAAAAGGTCAGCGTCCTGGTGAGAAGGGAAGAGCAGTCAGCTGCAGGGTTGTCTGAGTTGGAGAAGTTTGGGGTTTTGTTACCCATCCAGTAGAGGCGGCAGGCTAACAGGGTCACACCCCAGGCTGCCAGCACAAATAGATTCAACAGAAGCTGGACATTATTTCTCTGAAAGACAAAACAACACGAAAGCTCAAATATAGCAGCGGTAGGACATCATACCCTGCAGTTTTATCAGAAGACCCCTTTTGCGCCTTAATATAGTCCCTTTTTTTTGCATTGGCATTTACAAAGTCCACATTTGCCCAAAGGGGAAGTCAGATAATCCTTCGCTAAAATAAGCAGAACATCAGCACGGTGATAATACTGTTAAGAGTTACAAATTTTTGCTGATTAAACGTTTATTTAATACATAACCCATCCAATTATAAACTTGTATACTGTAATAATTTTAAACTTTTTTTATATGATAGACCAACTAGAAACATCTAATATGCATTAATAACACAATATCTTAAAAACAGCTTATGTTCTCATAAGCTGATGGAGAAAAAAAAAAGATGAAAAAGAAAAACTACCTCTACTTTTCAATTCAAGCAGGAGCCGTGAAATTTATTTATTAACCCACTTATTACCTATCTATGTCTAAAATGCCTTTCCTATTTCTGCATCCTCACCCCCTTGCTACTGTAACAATGAAATTTCCCGAATCTGGGATGAATAAAGTTATCCAATTCAATCCAATCCAATCCAAAAGTATAGGAAGTGCATTGAAGTGGTCAGTGAGGCCCAGGGGTTCAACTCTGAGCAGACTTTACTGGAGAGACTTGTTGGCTGTTATTACACCCCAATCATTGCTTGAGGGGGATCCGGAGGGATTTACAAGGCTCTTCTTGAGGCTCTCATGATACATCTGTGGCCCAGGGCAAGTTTTTCAAGTTATTTGATGCTGAACTTGTTATGTATGTACATTAGCTGCAGGTTAATTTTCTTTTAGTTGCCTCATGCACACCGATCTTCGCATATCCAAATAATTTCAAACAAATAAATTAAAATATCAAGGCAAATCATAGCTTCTCAAAAAGGAAGTAACAGCTGTAACAGGTTTATTTGTTTTAACTGCTTAAAAGTGAATACTTATTGAATTTGGAGCAAATTCCAATTTTCTACTAAGTAAACGTGGAGCATATTTGATCAGGAGTCATAAAATAAAACAAAACTTTATTTGCACCCCGTATTAGTAACCTTATTACAACTACACCAATATTTCAACAAAATAAAGTCATTTAAATAGGCAAAACCATCACCCTTTTAAATGTGTGTATTCAAATGAGGAGAAAAGCATTTCAGTGTTGTGTTTTGCCTCTAAACCATTATGGCACATCCTCTTGAGGTCTGGATTTTTTCAGTACCAAATTGAAACAGTTACGCCATTGGAAAGCTCAACACAACGTCCTTAGAGATGAAATGCAAATGGTCTTATTACAGAAGACAAACTTGCCTGCCTTTCAGGAGACACATTTATTACATTGAAATTACTGCATAGCAAATTCAATCCCAAAGTTATTTCCTAAAAAAAAAAAAGAGTGCACAAATTTAATCAGAATGAAGTCACTTGGCGCACAAACTAGCATGCTGCCGGGCAATTAATTAATTACTGGTTCGACTTGGTTACACCTCAGACAAGACGATTAGTGTCTAGTCCTCTTCATCATTAATGCGATCAATTGTCTTCAACATCTCCCCAATCATTCTACTTTCTCACAGGAATAGACTTGCAGCAGAAGGTAAAATGAGCTGGGGGTGTTTCAGGTATTCAACCCGTGATTCCCAAAAACGCTGTCACTGATTAGGTGTTAGTAAGTACAATTTCAGAAGGTTTCACCCAGATGACCATATTTAAGAAATTTTAAGACCTTTTAAAGACCACATAGAAACAATTAACGCCAATTCTGGGGCACATTTAACAGCCAAACTCACAAAAATTTCATCATTTTCACAGCTCTTGTTATTTAGTAAAACTTGCGTGAAATATCAAGTGAATCAACGAAATTGGGAGGATATCATTTCCAAAAATCACAGAAGATGGGAGGAGATTTAAAAGTAAATGTATTTAACATGATAAACGGTGTTTTAACTATTTTGTTAGTTAGGATAATATATTACAAAGTTGTTCCATGACTAAATTATTTTTGAAACAAACATAAACAAAACTTTTTTTTAAATTACTAAATAAAAACGATAAAATAAGCCTTATTTTAAAAATAATCATTTCAATACATTTTAAGGGTGTTCAAGGATCCACCGATGACTGCACCCTGCACCGTATATGACAACCACAATGTCTCGGTCAATTCCTTTTCCTCTATCTGTTGTATATTGTGACAAATCAGAGACTGAATTAATTAATGTGTAAAACCTCATTGCTTGTAGTCAAGAGAAAATAAGAACTCGAAAGTTTCCAATCTGAACAATGTGTTGCAGATTGGCAACAGCTGGATAAGTATTTACAAAAAGTGATACCCAAGAACTAGATCTAAGTGAATTGTTGGCTGCTGTCAGAGTCATAGCTTAACAATAACATGCAGACTCACTGACCACAATATTAAATACACTAGAGTGTTCTAAAGGGATTAAGTAGAACTGTATCAAAAGTTCTAAAGGGGAACTGAGCAGCAGCATCTTAACGAGTAGCTTATTACAAATGTAACACCATTTGTTGGTAACGTTTGAGGTTTTGAACTACAAATAGTTGTGGCAAAGTACAACTTTTGTCATCAAACCTTTATAGTAATAATAAATAATCAATTGTCACACTTTCTTATGTAGTTAGGTTCAAGTGCAAGGAAGTTTTAGTCACAGTCAGAAGGGCAACCTTATAAAGTTCTTCAAGCCTGGTTAACCTTAAGTCAAAAACATGACTGTTGGACCACATAGTGAGAGTGCTCAGGGGGTGAAACAACACAGAGGACCTAGCTGACATTTCTCATAATCAAAGCTTTTAACCTGTATGAACCTATCAGGAAATCCACAAGTCAGTTGATTGAGACTAGGATGGAATAAAGAAGGTTTTTGATTGCCTAAGTGTAGATTAAATCATTTGTAAAAGGGTAAATATTAAAAAAGGGTAAACAATGACAAAGAATATTCTATTTATTGAGAGATCGCAAAAGGCCTAAAATTAGGTGGGAAAATATTATATATTAATATACCCCAACATGACTAATGTGTAAGTATCACCGACCTGTTAAATCAAACAGTTTGAAAAGTAAAATAGACTCAACTTGGTACTAATATAATTATTGTAAAAATATGTCCGTTCATACTGCTGGCCAGATCTTTCTTAACGAAAATGAAAACTTTTGAAACATTCACTTAAGATGCTTGCATGCCTTTACTTAAGATCTTTCAACCTCTTCAAACATTCATCTGCATGAATGACAAGTCACATTACAAACATGTCTCTTTCTCAAGAGGAAGCTGGATAGTACCAGATATAACTTTGATTCTTTTTAGGGTACAATCACAGAGCATTTATTTTCCAATTACATTTAATCAAGACAATCCTAAAAAAAACAAGGCATTCCTTGCATGAATTTGGAAATGTTGTAAAGGATTGTGTTTCTTGCCATGTTTTAACAACATTCTACTTTTTCCATGCACATTTGCGCATCGTTACTAAGCATTTAGAAAATGAGGCCAGTTGTATTACAAGTTATAGTAGTCATGCAATATCTTTCAGAACATGCACGGAATGCTTGACAAGCCAGGCGGACAGATTATAGGGGTTGTCACGTCCTGAAGTTAAAATGACCCTGCTGTGTCATATTATGATTGAGCACTGTATCTCAATAACACCATACCAAATGCTGTTGATTAAAATGACCAACAAAAACACATGAATCTTAATATTACAGGACCAAATAAATTGTAAAAGTCCTTTAATTTGTACTCTTCAATCTAAGACGGTAAATGATGTTTAAAATGGCCACAAAGCACAAGAATTAAAGTTCAGAACACAAAACCAAAACTTCAAGATGAAAAGAGAAATGTTTCAAATTGCGGTAAAACTCTTGTCAAGTGACATGTCTCCATGCAGCTTTGGCTACAAACCAAAAGATGATAACTTAGTTATACACCGGTTTGGCTGGCAAATACCACACAATCTACAGATTGAAAGGAGAGCTCCCAGATGTGCTGGCACCATGACTTGTTATGTCTCCACTTGGTTTTACTCCTTTTCAGTTCGAAGGCTCCCTTCTGTGTGGGGCCTTGGAGAAGAAGACTGATACACTATGTATTCTTTAAGTAGAAATATAATACTCTAGTAAATATATTATGTATTAAAAAAGAAGTAAATATGTGCTCGGATAGTTGTAGAATATTTCACTATGCTTAAAGTGTTTATATTTGTTTATTCGTAGCATTCTTTCACTGCACTGTTTATCGGCCTACATTTATTGTACTAATGGGGAACTAAACGAATCCCCTTGAAAACATTAATTCATTTTCTGAACCTGGCCATGGTGACGTGATTGATTGCAAAATGGAGTATAGCACAGCAAATATATGTAATAACACCAGCAGGGCTAAATAAATATGCTTAAATTCTCAATATGAAAAGCAAATCGCAACAAAAAAGGAAAATAAATCCCTTTGTGCCCTTCTAATAGAAAGAAAATGCATTTCCTTTCAAAACGCCCTTCCCGTTGCGGAGGAGAATTGGTTCCACGAACAGTCTGGTTTTGTTTTGCTGCTGTGATAATCAATCCATTGTGCACAATAACGACATGAGCACTGGGGGAAGGCCAGTCATATTTTGTACATATTCTAATTGTTTAGTGTCATAAAAGGGAACTGAGTGATCTAAATAAAAAAAAAGATCGAACGGAATTTCTTCTTTACAATTAAAACAGAGGCTATTACCCATATTCTCTTTTAATGGGGATGAAGTGGTGATATTGTTCAATGATATATAGAAGGGAGGGTAAGATTCTCAAGTATATATAAGTCCTGCTGTCATATAAAGGCCTTAAGGTGGAAACGCTCTAATGGATTCCCAGCCTTGATTTGTGCCACCCGAATTCACCACGACATCACTCACCGTCCTTTTACATTTTTTATGAGTGAATTCACAAGAAAACTAGAGGCACGACATCAAATTGCACCCGTTATGATGCTCTTGTTATTTTCCCAGCCTAAAAAGTGTTTAATTTTTTTTAAGGATCGCTGTTATGACAGGTTAACATTGAGTAAAACGTTTTTCCACAGATTTGGTCCAAATCTACTGAAGGCTAACAAATATTTTGGAACAAAAAGAGCATACCAAAATGTTCTTACAAAATAATATAATAATGAGATACCTGTGCTGCTGAAGTCTTCAGACTGCATGATGAACCGTAAAGCAATAAATAACATCCTCATAATTTAATACATTTGTCAATCACATAAATATTAATGGAAATTAGCAGATCAGGATCCCTGGCCTTTTTCTATTGTGATCGCAAACATCTTGAGTGAATGAAACAATTTACTACTCAAAATTGCACAAGAGTGCTATAATTCAGGCTTAACAAGTACATTTAACACGAATTGAATACAAGAAATCGCAGAATGGAACCAATGTTTCCCAATGAAGATTGTTAGTTAATCACTTGAAACAAAATGAAGAATTCTAACCAATACATCAATGGGGTATTATTCAGTCTTACGTCTTTATACAAACGTGTAATTGTAGTTTTCACATTTGTAGTAATGCACAAATGTGTAAGAGAGGCCACTGCGCATGCACATTTGTTGAAACCTTTAACAATAGGAACTCACCCTAAAGGTTTTAGCAGCACTCAGGCATAAAAAGGGCCTCCCACATCAAAAAAGTTTCGAAATGAAAAAGCCTTTTGTTTCGAGTGAAATGCCTTAGACAAAAGAACAACAACACAAATCTTATTTATTGAAATTGATCTTTTTGCTTATAACGGTTAAAGCTAACATTTAAATGTTACTCAATAATACTTAATTTATTTAAGTAATTATGGGCGGCTGTTGAAGTCAATTATTGTCCACAGGAGTACAGATTATATGGAAAACCTGAAAAAAAATCAACCAGTAGATTTACTGCATGCAACTGGATGTTCCCTTTTGTGATTGATGAGATAATATAAGAAGTGCTTTTGGTTCTCAGGCAGGATGGCTATAATAACACTACGACAGCAACAATGTGAATGATTTGTAACGTTGCATCGTTTTTATTGTATTTTTTTAAATTCTGTTGTCCTCTATTTTTATCCTTGATTTGTATATGGACAGTTGGGCTCACTGGAACAAGCTCAAGTCACTTTCCACTGCGGTGGTTGCACTTTAGGCAGACCTGTGAAGGCCAAAGTTCCAAAGAGCCCTGCTATCTGCTGCCAGTGGAAATAAATAAGAATGAACTCATAGGAAAGAGTCACACTTCAATGTTCATTCTGCAAAGCCTACTTTCGTTTTTCCATTTATGAGTTTCCATTATGCGGCTCATCTTGCTCTGACAAACAGAAGCAGTGGAGTGCATCTCCATGTAGGAAGCAGGTGGCTGAGGGCAGGGGTCGCTTGCTGAGCTCAATCTATCACACTGGTAGAAACCATTAGAGCATGAAAGAGCATCTGTGAAGCCTCAGGTGAGAACATAATGCCGTGTAGGTTTTATTTTCTTTTACCTCATCCAAAACACTAGAGGACAAGAAACTTCGGTATTTTTGTTGCCAGTGGTTCTTTATTCTGTGATATTAACGCTTCAAACTTTGAGTTTTGACTTGCAATTACTCCCTGATGTCCTTTTAATGGAAGTGTCAAAAATCTCAATAAAAAGTAGAAGATAAACACAGTGTTCATTCTTCAACAAAAATGTAACTTATTTACGTGTCATAATTGAATATTTTGGAAATGTGGCAATATGTTTCCCTAAAAGTGCTGGTGTGAATTTAAGATGATAAATGGACTTCAGTCCCACTCTGCCCAGGTAACCTCTGTCTGTTACCAATCTAACACACAACACGCCCCAAGCAATGACCTTGTACTAACAACCAAAGTGTGAACAGAAAATGGGAGGTGTGAAGTGATAAAGCATGTCAGTTTTGTATTCACTGAAGGAGAGCTGGCTTTCGGCCCTGATTTAGAAATGACTTTTCTGAGTCTGGGTCAGACTATAAAGACAAAAGTGTCCTCAGAACAACATCCCCACTTTCTACTATGATTAATGAGTTGGACGAATAGAAATTCTGCTGCTATGACCTCACCAACATCATTGGTCTTTGTGCAGGTTACAATTGAAAGCCATCAGATTTCATGTATTACGTGTTCAAAGAATTTTCATCACAGGGATGTCAGCCCCCTCCGGCACATACAGCACTACTGTAAGTGTGCCTCACTATGCTTGCACAATGTGCTCATGACATTCATTCATTCATTGTGGTATATTATACATTTTATATACTGGTGGGCAGAAAATTTGATCAGTGAATGTTTTGTTTTTCCACACAAACTCCACTTGAACCCCGCCACCCAGATTAAAATCTTCACTTGAAATAACTCCTCATATGGCTAAGCTTGAATCAAGGGCACAAACACATTACTCGATTCAATGAATTGAGCAAAGCTTCATTTTGCATTGGTTTCTTGTCTCTACATGCAGTAATTATTACTGCATGTAGGGAAGAGAAACCAATGCAAAATGAAGCCTTGCTCAAGTTGCTCTTTGTAATGAATCACAAGCCTTTTTTTTTTCTGTTGCTTGAGCAACACTTCGTTTTGCATTGGTTTCTCTTCTCTACATGCAGTAATTATTACTGCATGTAGGGAAGAGAAACCAATGCAAAATGAAGCTCTTGAACACCCTCTTTGTGATGAATCACAAGCCTTTCTTTCTGTTGCTTGAGCAGCTTCATTTTGTAATTATTACTGCATGTCGGGAAGAGAAACCAATGCAAAATGAAGCCTTACTCAAACAACAGAAAGAAAAGCTTGTGATTCATCACAAAGAGCAAATTAGTTGTAAAAATTACAATTAAGGTGTGCCTCATCAGACTATCAGCAATTGAATGGAATGGGCATTACTAAACCTTTAGAAAGAAAAGTATTTACCTTCACTATGGAAAACGGATATTTAAGCAGATGAATATAAATAAAATAAATATAATTTTTTAGGCTATTTCATCTTGCAGAAAACAGTCTTTTTGGGTAACACAGATATTTGAAAGAACTGGTTCAATATGTCGGAGCAGTTCAATGACACTTTCAACAATGTGGTACATTGCAGAAGCCGCAGTGGTCCAAGAGAAGATTTACAGCTGATATAAACCACTACTGTAAATGACTAAGAGACCCAATCAGATAAGCAGACCCTTTCGACCAGTTGCAGAGTTAAATGTCAAAGTACTTCAGTGAAATGAGAAGCGCTGTAATAAAAGACAGCGCCAGCTCACTGCGGTCTGTCAGTCATGCATCCAGTCAGACGCTGAAGTTACACTAACGCTCAATCCACTCAGGAGCCAAAAAGCAGTGACTGTTATTACACGTCATAAATGTTACAATGCACTTCTCTCAATGATGCAGTTGCTTTGGGAAGTTTGTAGCCTGCATGAGAAGAGACAGGCAGAAAAGAAAGCTACTATAGAGTTGGTGACAGCTCTCTCTCCAGACTTCTTTTTATATTATCTGTGATGTAGCGAAATAACATGTTCTAAACATGAAATGTCAGTCTGAAGCTAAGATTTCGAAAAGGCCATCATTCTCGGAATTGATTTACAGTTCTCTCAACACAGAATGAGAAGCTGTGCTTTCCAAGTGTCTGACAAGCCACAAAGTTGCTTGTTTGTCTTGAAACAAAGTTGCCTGCTGTGAGCTGGAACTAACTTTTTCTCATGATACTCAACAAAACACATTCTTTTTCTTTTGTTCAAATTGCTATGCATCAAGTTTAAACACAATGTTTTCACAAATGAGAAAACAGTCATTGTGAGTCATTGTCTCACATTCTCTTCTCTGGTGAAAATTAAAGCATGTGGGATTACTTCAAATAAATATGCTCCTACAATCTATTATTCAAAATGAGAGAATAGGGTGGACATTTGGGGGATCAATTGACTCCGGGGACCTAATAAAATCATTTAACTACTTTGGCAAAAGAAAACAAAACAAAAACAAAAAACTGCATCTAATGATGCACCCTGATCCACTCCAGAAAATAAACTGCAAGCATGAGAGGCGGGGTTACACACCCACAATAAAGGTTAAAAACAACGTCTTTGATACCTGACAATTAATTTAAAAAAAACCCTCTGTGTGCAGAACATCTTACAGAGGACACACGAAGTCAAACAGCACTTCATGCGATGCCAGAAGCTTGAGCTGAAGTGCTCAATGATATTCAAAGCTTTCAAAGTAAGAGAGTATGGATTGGTTTTTTTTGTCCAAGAAAAACTTAAAATGAAACTCTTTCATGTTTTTTTCTTCTTTTCTTGTGCATTACAGATGTGTAGATTATTATCGGCTGCTCAACATCACCTCGGTCCCAGTTATGCACACGTCTCATTGCATTTTGTCATGATGCGCAGAGAAGCATGGCCATCACAGAGACCAGATAGACAGTATTTTTTTCTGACAGCTGCTGCATTCAAATCCAAGGCAGAATTTGTAGAAACTTGTTTTTGGAAAAATCCTCATATGTTGCTAATATTAATATTAAATACTATATTGACCTGAGAAAATGTTTTGCCAGTTTTCTTTTAAACCTATTAAGATGTATCTTTTAATTTTAATTAATACATGCAGTTAAATTTGTACACTGAAAGTAAGCATCATTACAATGCAAAGCATATTTACCTTATAAAGAAGAACAACAACCTGTCGCAGTTTGAGCCTGTGCAAAACGCAGACATCATAGAGCGCTGATAAGGCCAGAACTGTCACTCCAAGCTCCTTCCACAGCATACTGCATGCCGCGCAGCCCAGGCTGCCCAGAAACCAAGCCAAGAGCTGCAGTGGTCCTGCATTGCCCCGCAACTTACAGTAGCGTATATAACACAGCAGGGACAGCAAGAAGAACAAGGCAGCTCCTTCATCGGCTCGGCCCACGACCCCCGCCACCGCCTCTGTGTGGATGGGGTGGGAAGCGAATAGCAGGCCGGCCAGGAGGCTCCATAAGCCGTCTCCGAGTAGCAAGTGAGCGAGCCTTGTAAAAAGGCCAGCCACTATGCCGTGGAGGGCAACATTCACCAGGTGGTAACCCCATGGATCCAGCCCACCCGCAGCGTAATTGAAGCGGAAAGAGAGGGTACAGAGGGGGCGGTAAGACTTGTGGCTGCCAGTGTGTGTGAGCAACGTGCCCCAGAAGTCATCATAGAAGATATTCGCCCAGGGTGTTTCTGAAAGCAGATCTTGATTGGTCTTGATTGCGCGGCTGTAGAGAAACAGAGGGAGAAAAAAAGATTCCAAAATCAACTTTGAGCTCAAATAAGTGATGTGGTCCACACTGTAAACGAGTAGATTACATTTACATTAAATGCAGTGCTGAAACTTGACATTTAACTCACTTCAATTAATATCAAATTGCTTCACTGTTAGGCAACTTACCGCCATGACATATTCAATTTATCGAGTATGAATTGAAAACGCCGCCTCGTGGTGGAGTGATTCACTCGCCTGACTTTGGTGCGGGCAGACGCGGGCTAAATTCCCGCTGGTGGCGATATGATTAGGGGTGCGGATGGTCGTTTGTCTCTGTGTGCCCTACGACTCACTGGTGACCAGTCTAGGGTGTAGTCTGCCTTTTGCCCAAAGACAGCTGGGTTAGGCGCCAGCAACCCCTGCAACCCTTTCGAGGATAGGCGGTATGGAAGATGAGTTGAGATGAGATGAATTGAAAACGGCTAAATAAACTTTTTGGTGGACTATTCCAGGATACACTACACACTAAATATAATCAATTGGATAGTAGGATTTTCCAAAAGCTGAGGGTGTGGGAGCAGGAAGCAGAAACTCACCCAGGTTGAGCCTTAAATTCTAGACAACTTTGCCACGACAGCCACAGCACTTACAGCTGTGCACTTAAGGATTTGGCAAGCATGCCACACCCACGACCGCAAACAAAAACAGGCACACAGTAGGGGAATGCCACAATGGCAGGAATCATTTTTACAGAGAAGATGATGTGGTGATGGTCACGTTATTTTCCTGCCAAATGCAGAGGATTGCGTATTTAAAAAGCACCAATGGTGGCATTACAGAATGATATAGAGCAGCTGAAGGCAATTCTAAACAAAAGGCTGAGTCCAAACATGTACTTTGAGCTGCTCTCGGAAGGCAAGGATGCTAAATATGGCTACAGTTTGTCCTTTCTTTTGTTTGGGATGAACTTCTCTGACCTGACTGAACACTGGTGCATAGGCTATAGTCATAGTTGTGTGTGTGCGCGTGTGAGTAGCCTGGAAGGGTAGGGGGAGACAGTCAGCTGGTGTCAGAGGAAGGCACATTTGTCCCAGCAGGACATGTTTATTCCAACTTAGTTCTCTGCTTGACAGGTGACCTCTGCTGGGACATTGCAGCTCAGATAAGTTCAAACCATTAGCAATAGCCTCACAAAAATAGTAGTGGTTAACAGCGATGCTCCAATTAATTGAGACAGATGGGACAAAAGCAAGTGAGACCAAGGAAAGAGAACCTGGTCAGGATTGTAAACATGCACCAAAGGCTATCAAAATGACAAAGTCAGTTAACTCTAAGAGAGCTGATGCTTGTCATAGAAAACATAACGGCCTGGTGCAAATTCGTCCAACTTTCACAAGACAATAGAGAAGAACAAAAGATGGCAGAAGACAGTTAATACTCTAACAGATAATGCAGAGAACTCAATGCATAATGTTTAGTATTTTGCTCAAGACAATTCAATTATTCAATAGAAAGATTGAACTTTAGCTCAATTTTAAATAATTTTACTCAGTGAAATTGACTTAAATTCATGCAAGGAAATCCTAAAACAGAAAGACACATTTACATGATTGAATGTTTCTTTTTACACCTAAAGTATCTGAATTCATTTGGCCATAACACAAACATCTTCAACACGATAATATAAGACACTGCAACAGAATGCAAAATGTTTCTTATTTTTGGTTTCTTTGATGTAACTGGATTGACGCTTAAATTGAGTAAGTAGAAACAGCTACTCGATGATGAAGCAAAAGGAACTTCTTACTAGCGACCCTATGTTTGAGAAGAGAGGAGAATTAGTCAGTAGAGATGTAATGGAAATGCATTTAAAGTCAACACATAAGCTTGGGCAGTCTGAGGCTCCAGACTTCTACCAGAAGACTTAAGAGCACACTACTCCACAACATGACTAATATATGCCAGTCTATTTTCTCTAGCTCATTTGTCAAGAGAAATCATCATTCCGATGCAAGATGCTCACATTGGAGGCAATACAGTTCAATTACTTCTTAAAATCTTTTCGACTCACATGTGGTCTTTTTCCATTTTGCATCGCAGAGAACACAGTGAATTATGTGTTGCCACAAAAGCTCATTGCATTTTCTGGCAACAAAGTGAGGACGAAAGCCTATATGTACTACGAGTCTGTCCAAAGCCAAATGTGTTTATAGTTTTGGCTTCTTAAAAGTTCTTACATGAGACAGACGTCTCAGATTGACTCTTGACTTACACTATATCTTATACAAGCAAGCACCAGTGTCTGACAGAAAACAAGACTGCAACATCATCTCTGAAGAATGGAATACTCTCTGCAAATAACACAAATCACAAATGTGCTGTTAGCTAAGAAGGACTTAATAATCAGGTCGTATTTTTCAACCCTTGAAAGCCTGGTTGGAAAGAGATTGAGTTTAAGAGGCCAACCAGACTAGTTTCTCACTAGAACCGGAGGCAGGGAGGACTTCTCTGTTCACTGAAAACATTTTACCAGCCAGGAGCACATTCTTTGCCCAACTATGTGCCAGTTCACAGACTCTCACAGGAACAAGAGAATCAAGTGACCTCGAACAAGAGAAGATCAAAAATATCGGAATTTCGGAATTAGATTTCATAAAACCTTTATGCCCAGCATTCAAACTGGCACAGCATCTAAACATACACATTTTGTAGCCCAATCAACCAGAGACTAATATATGACAACAAGTTCAAATCAAAACAGGAGACATATTTGTTTGGTATTCTCTGCAAATTTCATTGAAGGCAACATTTCTGTTAAAGATGGCTCTGAACCAGAAAGTTTCACCATTTCAGAAAATTTCAAATGGAAAAAATCTTTTAAATGAAACTTGAACCAAGATAAAGTCCTGTTCATTTTGATACCTGAATGCCTATGAATGTAAAAGTTAGATTTAAGTATTATCATATGCATAAGTACATATGAGACACCTATTGTAGGAAAACCACAATATCAACTATGCTCTCCTATGCACCTTTTGTGGTTGAAAACATCATGCAAATATATTGCACAATAATGGAAATTACTGTGGTAAACCTTAGAATGTCTCAAATATTTCCTCAGCTCATTATTTTCAGAGAATGGGTACATGACGTGACCAACAATAAATCCCACAAAGGAAAGAATCCACCATGTTGTCCTTATTCTGAGGTCTGAAATTCTCCTTGCAACATTCTCTAAACTAGAGAACTGTGCAAACACTAAAGCCCACCCCTCAATATTGAGAGGGATGCTGGTGATTTCCAACTCAGTAAAGGCTTTCTTAATGTTTTTGATACGGAAAGACATAAATACAAAGTGGAAATGTGTCTGGAAAGATATGGTTAGAGTAAGGGGGATGCAATTTCAGGTCGGCCAACTGTGCATATGTTACCATTTAGTTTTAATATTTGAAAGACAGTGTGCACAGGGGTATATTAACATAACACCAGTAACGACTAATTTATCAAATATTTCCGTAACATTATTTGTTTAATTTTTTTTCCACCTGCAAAAGTTAACTGAACATTAATGCTAATGGGGTATTTTATTCATTCATTCATTTTCTGTACCACTTATCTTCGCAAAGGCAGCGGGGATGCTGGAACCTATCCCAACCAACTGTGGGCAGTAGGCAGGGGAGATCCAGAATTGGTCGCCAGCCAATTGCAGGGCACAATGAGACGAACCACCATTCATGCTCACACTCATCGCCAGAGACAATTTTGAGTGTTTAACATGCCTAACGGGCAGTCCGCAGAAGCATTTGTTACAAAGTAAAATAATAATAGTGAAAATAATAAAGGCCCGGTGGATAAGAGGTTAGCGCGTCGGCCTCACAGTGAGGTGCCTGGGTTCAAATCCAGGTCGGTCCACCAAAGTCAGCTGGGAGAGGCTCCAGCACCCCCTGCGACCCTAGTGAGGATAAAGCGGTTCAGAAAATGAGGAGATGAAAACATGCCTAAGATGCATGTTTTGGGATGTGAAAAAAAGTGCATTTTACAATGAAATATTTATTTTGGAGTCTTTGTTTACTTTGCGTTAGTCTCATGTTGGAATAATTTTCTGACTTGACTCCAACTATGTAATAGCATGCATGTAAAAATCAGTCTCCCATTACTATTGCATAGAGTGACAATATAGAAGCTCTTTAGCCAAAACAGGCAGAATTATCATGTTGTTTGAAACCCAGTAAATGAGCTTTTAAAACAAGGCAATTGATTCCGCCAAAACAATGGTTGCCAAACAAAATTAAAACTAATCATGGACTATCAGATTTTAAGACAAGGTAAACAGAGAGAATTCAACATGGGTTCTGTCCCAAATTAGTTTTGCTTCTTGTTCAAAATTGGATTACTTTGTTGATTGAAGAGTAATCGATATTGTCAGTGTCAGAATGTTGAGAATGTTTGGAATGTTAGTGTTCTGTTACAAGAAGGTACTCATGAATGAGTGGAGGCTGAAACGAAGAGGGTAAGTGAGGACTACCTTTGTGCTAGTTCAGGGGGATCAAAGTCACAAATATATTTTTTTAAATCTAAAGATCCCATTTACAGCAGTGTCGGTATTAATAAGATTGAGAAAAAAATATTCTAACTCTAATTATTCTATAAAGGTGTTGCAATATTCTGTCTTTTTTCCCCTAGGAATTTTCTTAACAAGCACACAAAAACAAACCAATAAAATGCAAAAATAATGTTGGAGTTTATTGTGCATATAGAGAAAAATAATTAATTTAGAAAAGGCTAGATTTTTTTAGTTCCTCTAATATATATGTATGTGTATATATATATATATATATATATATATATATATATATATATATATATATATATATATGTATATATATGTATGTGTGTGTGTGTATATATATATATATATATATATATATATATATATATATATATATATATATATATATATATATATATATATGCATGAAATCTTGAGTAGTTTTGAAACAACACATTGATCGTCTGGTGTAACAATTCCGCCCAATTCGGCCATCTGCTTGAATGTGAAAAAATAAATAAACAAAACTCATCCATATTTCAAAAAGATGCATAACATTTCATTGCACAGTGAACACAAAAGAACTAAGCAAGACAGACAAAGTGTCTGGTTCTGTCACCCGCTGTCTATCAGCAGGCAGCGGTATCATAAAGGACAGGCACGACATGCATGCTGATCATTACCCTAAAAGCTAGCCAACAAAAAGCTGCCCAAAATATGTGGCAGAGCAGATTATAATTCTGGCAGCCCAGCGTTGGAGACCATGGTGTAGTGTTGCCTGGGACACAACATAGAACAACCAGAAACTGAAATCACAGAAACTAAAAATCAGAGGATGAAAAAATTCACAGTTCCTAAAATTAGGTAAACGAAAAGGCATGCGTGGCATATACTTTCACTTCCTTATTCATTACGCTGTTCTTTCAGCTTTTCTGTTAGATACATTAATAAAAATAAACATTAGACTAACCTCAATCACAGACTAAGAATAAATTATGCAGGATAAATAATTTGAATTTTTCCCAGAGGCTTTGCAATTACGTATGGTTTTAGAGCAGGACCAAACTGTGTTTATCCATAAAGAGTGAAGGACATTGATGTATACTATCCTGATTATTGCACTCAATAAATCAGTCTGCATTGCGTTTCATGGCAAAGCAAAAAATAGCAGCTTGGTTCTCTGGAAAAGATCACTTTCTTTGGCCAATCTCACACACCTCAATTTTTCATACTTTGGTCTTGAACAACACCTGCACTTCTACTTGCTAAATCAAGCATTACTTGTCTGTTCAGACAAAGTGGAATTCTATGGATATGAATCTATTTAACTTAAAGCCCTAAACCAGCCTCTCAAACAGTTGACCAATAAGTAAATTTAACATCTATTTAGCTACTTTTTGTTGTTGTTTGATCATACAATAATTGCTTCAATATGTGAGTTCAAGCTGCATTGTTGAGCAATACATAGACGTGTTCATTGAAAATCATGGGCTGTTGTTAATTGACCAGCAAATAATATAACTCCTACCTATATGAATTCAGTAATTCGGGTCCAGATACGGTTTAGTGAAGTTGACAAAAATACTCTCCCAATCCTAGAATTACAACTTTGCCTGTGTGTTATTAGACTTAACTAAGGAGAGAAACAACAATAAAACATGACCTAGGGCAGAGGTAACTAAATCTAATTTATCAGTCTCATTTAGTTATTTTTAGCATTCAAATGTAAAATTGAGCAAACTGGGACTTATTAATTAAACCTTGTGATGCAACAAGAACAGGCTTTTTGTTAGCACTGTGTTGATCTACCTTTATGTGTAGCCTAAGACTGACCCATGTCTAATGCTTTGGTAGTCATCCAGGCTGTGTTAGAAGTACTACTAAACAATCAGCCCTCTCACAACAGGAGGGCTTTTTGTCTTGGTCTGACCTTTTCGGCTGCGCAGCAATAAATTGTTTGATTTGTTCCTCCTCGCGTATTTAGAACGCTTGTTTTTCTCATGGAAAGGACATTGGCAAGAAGAAGTCATGTCCGAGCACCCCCTTATGCTTTGCTCATCACTACGCTGTTAATGTATTCTACTTTCAAACAACGAGGGGTTCAACAAGCAACCCCCACAAGATGGAGGGGACCAGCAGGGTGGGATGGAATGTCCTTACAAAGAGGCCACAAATACTAACTGAATGGATTGCTTGCACCAGCCTTTTTGTCATCCTTATTCCCAAAGCTTTTACCATAAGGGGGCTCAAGGCAGGACTGAAAGATATTTTAAATCACGGTGCATTCGCAAAGAGGCAAGTTTCTCACTAATGTTTATTGCATGAGGTCATAAGAAAATGTCAGTGGAGCAGCAAAGAGAAGAGATAGTAGTGCTTGTACCATCTTATTTGTTCAACATCTGTGTCATTTTATGGCAATAATCCCTTGGCATTTATAAAATGAATAAGCTGCCTTGATACAGAAGAAAATTGTGTGTCTGCGTTCAAGCGATTTGTGGCTAAGTCCTCAAAGCGTTTGAAGAGCGAATTCATCCATCTTTCTACACTTAGCATTTCTACCTCATTCCAATGACGTCTACAGACCTACAACCCATTTGAATTGGTTGGGCTAAAAGTAAATCTATTTTTTCCCGAGAGATTGACAGCAATAGATCCATCTTAACAGAGAGGGGTGAAGGTGATCATTTACTGCCAACCCTTCCAGTCAAAATGGATTGGATGTCTATCGCTGTTAATGGCAGGGAATCATTTAAGAGGATATCTTGTCACTTGCCACCACAAGGCATCCAGCAAAACACAGCGTGAAAGCTTATTTAGTGAAATAGGACACACATGCATATACAAAGAAGCATCACATTCATGAATGGAAGCATTCAAGGATGCAGCTCTGAGTGATCTCATTAGATACTATCACAACAGGCCCATGTTCTTGTGTCACTCTAAAGCCTGCCTCACTGCCTTAAACATCCCCATTCGGGCTCCACTTGCAGCCTTAATTGAAAGCACATGTAGCCTGCCTGCCTTTAAGTATGTGGAGTGTTGCTGATGGAGGTTTTGTCTTCCTTCGGGGCCTTCTATGACAGACTGGACTAATGCAACAGTGAGTTGATATTGCTGGCTCATTAACTCCAGCTTGCTTCGAGGTAAACTGGACTGATTTGAAATGAAATCAGGTTAAGGCATAATGATAATGTTGTTTATATTTCAAAAGAGGATGACACATTGGTGAGAAAGATTTCGAAAAGGCAAGTATGTATTTGGAACAGTATAGTACCAATGTAAGACTAGAAGACAGGAATACAAGACTGATAAAATGAAGATGCCCGACTGTTTAGATTAAAATAAACTCTTTTCACTTAACTGGACAACTTCTGTTAATGCTGAGAGTGCTTAAAACACATGTGTTTACAAGAGAAGAATAAATATGAGATTCGCAAGTACCCCAAACAGCTTTTTAGTGTTTTAAATTGATTCTATTTCCCATGAGGTGCTAATTTGCATTTGGGCAAAGAGGCCCATTTTTGCATGTGGAATCTTAAATCAGCCTAATCACAGTATCATCTCTAACGTAGTGATTTCCAGCGAGTTATGAATGGTAAATTCACATTCACTGATAGAAATTATATATTTATGACTCCTACAACTACTACTCCTCCTCAGTTATCCGTGGATAGATCAAAAGGAAATTTGGTAGGTATATACTAGGGATGTATACGCATCAATCATTTGAACTCTATTTGGTGTGTGTGTGGTGTAAAGAAAACAGAGCATTAATATCGAGATACAAGCACGTACACCAGCTCCTATCTAAGAGGAAAATCCCCAGCAGAGCTGAGGTTAAGTGGAAGAGGCTTAGGGACAAATGGCCAGGGCGAATAGAGCTTTATAAGGCAGGCCTTTGCAAGGAGAATGGGTAGCGCTTAAGCCATAAGGGTGTTGGCCCCAGTGAGTGCCTTGTGCACAACCATGTGTGGTCCATTATCACACCAAGCAAGCCCAGGCCGCCCTCAATTGGAAGATGGATGCATCCTCACTGATTGGCCTGAAATGCAAAAAGAAAGGGAACAATAGAAGCCTTTTGGCAGGAGAGAGCTATAGAAAAGGATGTCGGGTTGTCTTCGTAGTTGTGCTTGGCTTCAATGGAAGGACAATGGCATTGGCAGGTGTTGGAGGATGACAACAGGCTAGCACCCAGGGTGGACGACACCTCAGTGTAAGGTGACGCATGTGTTTGCGTCAGATCATTTCAGGTTATTGACGCAATATGACAAAATGTCATGAAAAGATTCAGCAAGAGAATGTGTGTATTGATTGTGATTATTCATCTGGATGGATGCTTGATACACACCCACATTCAAAGTGCTTTAACCAACACGAATATTTTCAAACTCCTGAATTGAGCAGAACAGCTTGTCATAACAAAATGAATAAAGCAGTGACGCATCCTTCCGCTTATCATTTTTCTTCATATGATATCACTGAGAAAGCTGCGGCACTCGGGAGCAGGAAACAGATGGAGCCATGTCCTTCATAAGACCAGAAAGAAAAGAGGGTGGGTGGAGTATGGGTAGTCCTGCCCCTCTTTGGAGGTTTCTCCAAACGCATCCTATGTCACAGTCTCAGCTGCACTCTGAGCTGTTTCCAGGTCAGCTGCCAAATGGGGGCAGGGAGTCTGCCTGATTTCAGGAAACCTTTCCTTCAGGAATCGAGGTCAATAGAGAAGAAAAGCTGACCTCCACAACGCTCATTGATCTGAGAGCAGGAGAGAACGGAAGACAGAAGAAAGAACTTGCGTCATTCCTGTCTTGTCTTTGGTGACCATTGACTTTTCCAAAAGTATTTTTATTTAACGCTAAGGAGTGGATGTGGGCGAGTCCCAGAGATTGCAAGCTGTTGATGCTATTAATCATGCAGTACATGTAAAATCCCTGACCTGCTTGTCTAGCGGGTTGTACCACACAACTGTCACTAGGCATCCATCAACACTAAGCGTGCACAGCACATGGACATGCATATCTCAATCAGCTTCCAGGAGCTTGTTTTAGACCTGTGCGAGTGCCTGCAAGCCATCCAAATGTGGAAGAGAAGCTTAGTATTTAGCATGTTCCTATACAACAGAGGAACCAAAAAATTAACACCGATGAAGTAAAGATAAAATGATGTCTTAAACAGTCTTTAGCGCAACTATGTGTCTTAGCAACTAGCAAATAAATGACAGTGAATGCTCAACTAACCCACATGTTCACGTGAGTAACAAGATCAACAATGTACCCACTACAGTTCAGACAGAGATACTGAAGATGCAAATTCCCTACTTAAATATCCTTGACTGACAATTTACACAAATACATTAATTCACACTTATGTTTTAAGTGCGTTGAACAGTTGTATATCTATATTGAGGACAAAAAGTGTCTGTTACTCTAGATTTTTTGCACTTCTTGTGAACCCAATTCAATAGCGAATGGATAAAATACATAAAAATTTGAGTACCAAAAAGTACTTTTATATTCATAATTCATTTCATTACTCTGAAATCCCTACTTGTGTTTTAATAAAAATGATGCATAATTAATAAGTGCAGTCTAAAACAAAAATTCTAATATTTTGTGTGAGAGATTATAAAGATGATATTCCATTCAATGTATTTTTTTCATGGAGTGTTGCAAACCTCTTTTGCACTGCACAATCAAGACAAGCACAATGGAGAAAAATCATATATGGTGAAACAATAAATTCCAGCTGTATTCCATCTACTATCCTCAAACAAACTGCACTGGGAGATGAAGATGAAATGTCATTTGGGAGATAAAACATGCTTTCAAAATATTTGTTTTAGTCAAACATATATTTATATACAGTATATGCTGCTGAAAAGAATTGACTTGAAAGCCCTTCACGTGCTTATTTTTTCACTCTGCAACACCTCCGTAACCCTCCAGAATTTGCCATGTATTAATAAATCAAGACAAAATCACGTACGGTGTTGCTTTCAATATTTCCTGCGCACTGGGGAGTCATTTGTTATTACAGGTGGCTCCTTACAAGCACACTGTTCCTTCTCAAGTAACTGAAATAAAATACTCAAATACTTCTCAGCTTTGTCAATTGAAGCGCCATGCTAACAGTAAAGAAAACGGCATCTTAAGCCACAAACAATAATGAAACTTTTGAAACAATGGACAGAAGAACTAAAACTAGACTTAATGCTCATGCCCACGCCTAAATGCACAGAAGCAGATTAGTCGGTTTTGTCCATAATCCCTTTGCTGACGAGAACAGATTTATGGGTCATCATCAGGGGGTTGGGGGTGCCTGTTCTATCTCTATTTCACCCGTGTGGTAGTGGACACTAGGATACTTCAAGCTATTCAAACAGACCTCTCTTAAATTCATTAGCACCCCCACACTCAACCAAATAGTCCTGTATAACAACAAACTCTATTCTACAAATCTTAGCCTACCAGTAATTAGCTGAAACAGTAATTCAAATGAATAATGGATGTGGGGGAGGGGTTATTTTTTTAATGAGCTCAGTGAATTATAACAGTTTGTAGAATGGTGATTGTGGTTTAATTACTATAGCAGAAGAAAGAACAGCTGGCCTATGAAGTCAAAATCCAAATAAAACAAGAAACTTTACAAGAATCAAGATGTTGAAAAAATCTGGATGTCCTAAACTTGCCACACCCAGTGCAACATGGCCATAAACCAACGCGCCACACAAGGCTTGATTGGATTTCTCAAGGCTTCGGCTCAACTCACAGTGAAGCCTTAACTTAATGCAACAGCAGGCTACAACTTCCAGTGTGGATGCCAGTAATGCATTTCAAACGTTGCTTGCCAACCGGCATATATCAAACCCCCACCAAAAAAACCCTGATAACATTCCAGCCTAACATCATGGAGTGCCGTGTATTAGTGTTCGAGCATGAAAATACCGCCAAAGGGTTAATTCACGAAAGTGCCTAATTACGAATGCTCACCATGATTAACTGCAAGAAAATGTTCATAGAGGAGACTTTGGGAGAGGTCATGTAGAACACAGCTGTGTACACTTGTGAACAAAGTATGGTGTGTTTCATCATATGAACCTGCCTGCACATCTGATCCCAGATAACAAAGTTCAGAGGCGGTTGGACCTTCTCAGCGGAAATATTTATAGGCTTGTTTGAAATAGAGTAAGCCGCTGAATTAAGAAAAGGAGGAAAGATTTATTTTTACGTCCTTCCAAAAAAAAGAGCTATACAAATGTTAGATTCATTGTTTTTGCTTTATAACAGACATACTGTACTTTAGTTTGATCTCTGATTTATGGCCCAAAGGTGGACTCATCTATTTTTTATAGTATGGCTTTTTTCCCTGGCTTTTTTCAGGTTTGCTAGATTTATATGACTGACAATGGTCAGTCATGTGGTCTATGAATGTCCAATACTGCAGTGTACTGATATGTTGACTTACATTATGACTACGATGAATAAAATTAGGCAAAAGGCCTGCATTGCAGACTATTATCAAGTGTGTTCAATCACTTGATTCACAATTTGAGATTTGGCTGTACAGCAATGTCTTCCTTGTTACGGTGGAAAATTGTTCTATATCCATTAATTTCTCCATAATTGATATACATAGCATTATAGTTTGATACAAGCATAAAGTAAAATCTGTCATTGTGGTAATTACTGGCTGTTACCTTCAGATTTTGCTTCAGTACCCATTACTGCTCAGCAGACAGTGTGATATATTACTCTGCTCTACTCTTTATGGAGATTAATGGAAAAATTGTCTCTAATTTTTTTCTATCTTCAACTTACTCAAAGTGACTTTGGTGTCACTAAATCTACTCATTAGCTGATGATTAATGATGGACATATGTTTAATGTAATGCAGCACTTAAGCAGCACACACGAATAATACAGACAAAAAAAATGGAAAATATTAAATATTATAAACATTAGTAATCTGCGATTAGCTAGCAACCACTTTAGGGTATGATTTTGCATAGGCTCCAGCACCCCCGGAATCTTGTGAGTATAAATGTAATTCTTAAAAAAAAAAAAATGTGGTATCAGTACAGTTTTGGCACAGTATCAATGCAACACTACTCAAGAGTAAAACTATATTAATACTTGGGCAATGCACCTTAGATCCGCCATTTGCCTCACTATATTTCAACTTTAATCATTCCAACTATATATATATATATATTTATATATATATATATATATATATATATATATATATATATATATATATATATATATATATATATATATATATATTTATATATATTTTTATATATATATATATATATATATATATTTATATATATATTTATATATATATATATATATATATATATATATATATATATATATATAAATAGATACTATCCAAATATTTTTGACAAGTGTACGAAGAGTAACAGAATATGCCATACATTGTTGCAGCAATTACCTGTCATTCAAAATGTTGGACTTTTTAGTTGAGCTATAATAAAAGTTTCTGTGTTTCACTCTCTTTTTACTTTATTGTTTTACTTCACATGCAGAAAGTTTAAAGGAAGCAGCCCCATCTAGAAGAGGCTTTCTGCAGCTGCCAAAGGTGTGCTTATTCATTTTTATGATGTGTTAAGTGAGTTATTACTTTTTCAAATCCTTCTCGCCTTTCGTAATAGTAAAAAAAAACTATTAGAATTCCAAAAATTACTTCTGTATAGGTTTTATGACTTGAAAAGTGCTATTGAACTACCCTCACATCTTGGCTAAGAGAAGTTGAGTTGGAAACCATTGCTGCCAAACATAAACCTGCAGGGTGGGATTAAATCCATATAATCAAATTAAAGAAGTCCACAACCATGCATCAAGTCTGAGTCCCAATCCTAAATCGTGACTGTGTAACATGGCCACTCCATTATTACTATGGACTTGTATTATTAATGTTAAAGGAACATTTTTTTTGCTTTTTCCCCAAGCATTTCCTGCTATTTTGGCACAGATATTGGGCAAAGTAAATATTTTTAATATAAAATTGTATCTTCAAGAAGAATGAATAATCCTCAATGAGCAACTACCTTACCTGCATTAATTGGCATGTGGTAGAATGGTGTCAGTTCAATTAGAAAATGGAGAAAATGTGCAGTTAGGTTGGGGGCCTAAAACATAGTTAAGCTTAATGAACTGTTGTCTCGGTGCAAATTATTTCCGTTCAGTCCCCAATGCAAGACAATTTGTCTTAGAAGGGGAAGGATGTAAATCCGACTTCAGCTACTACATTAAAGGGGAAAAAACTACATCCTTGAATCAACATTCTAGTCACAACAAGAAGCAAAAAGTTTTGCTCAAAACAGTCTATAAGAAACCACAGCTCATAGACCCTTCTAACAGCGTCGTAATCCGAACGGAAGCAGATGTTTTCACCAGATGCTAATGAAATATGGTTAACTGAAAAGGTTGCATGTGTTCACTGGTGCCACCCAGTGCAACCAGTGAGGTGTGAGGCCTTACAAACATCACATAGGTTGACGGTGGAAACCTTTTAGCAGCTGGAGTTCACAGTTGGGGCAGGCTGAGCTAAATGACAGCAGCGACCACACGTGAATTCAACTTGTCACGCTCTTCAACTTTGGTCTGTCCAGATTCACAATCAGTTACTCTAAGTTTAGTTTTCCAGTGATCCCTCCAATAAAAAAATTATTTTGGGATTGAAGTATCCTTATTATTCTGTCAGAGCCATTACCCCCAGATTCTCAGATTCAAAGTTTTTTTTTTTTAAATAACAGTCATTTTCTCGGTATTGATTCCTTGTTAATTCAAAAATAAACTTTTACAAATTGTCTGTATCCATCTCGGTAGCTGGGAGGAAGCGCTCACTTGGAGGACTACTTAGGGGGGAGAAACTGACAAGAGGAGGTCAGTGATGAAGAGAAACACCACGGACAGAGACACACTGTGTCAGTGCTTAGCCAAAATAAACCAACGAAAGAAATCAGACCTGTAAACCATCAAGAATCCATCAATCTCCCTCCTCTGTGATTTTATTCCCAATGACAGTGCGCAAGAGAGTGTGTGAGAAAGTTGGCTCCATCTGTGAAATACAATACTACAGCAGTGAATCTACCATGTGGAGAAATTTTATACTCATTTGCCACTAAGGCCCAAAGTCCATCTGTAGCAGATTTGATAAGCTACTGAAATTTTTAATATATGTTATGACATGAATATTGTGACCTTTAACTTGACTTAAAATAAATATATTTTTAAAAGATGGAAAAATTTAGCTCCTCAATAGTCAATAAAAACCAGCATTCATTCATGTATTTATAATCCACCCTGCAATTCTCATGAAGTGTTGTAAGGGTGCTAAAGTCAAATCCCAGCTGACTATTGGGCAGGAGCACTTACATTTGTTGACCACCAATCGCAGAGCACAAGTTAACAAACATTTTACAATATGAACGAAAACGTGTTTATCAAACCAGTTTCAATAGTGTTAACAGGCAACTCGTGATAACGTTACAAAAATGTATTCAAATGAACTCGAGCTTCCAGGGCAAAATGATATATTTTTAATAGAGCAACTAAACCTGACTTTTTATTGAGAGTAGTTCGCACAGTAGGCTATTAATTGCGTCATCTTTACAGTCCAAAGAATGTGACCCAAAATGGCACACACTTTGTGGCAATTTGTAGGAAACAATGAGTCTTTAGTTAACTCACTCAATAGTGAATCTCCGCCTGTTCTTATTCTGTCCAGCCATTCAAAAACGCTAACCGTACCGCACGTACCTACTTAACAAGTTCACAAAATTGGTTGTGACAGATTTAGTCCGCAAAGCAGCAGCATTTCTGCTCTGTTTAAACCGAGAACATTCAGCTCTCGCTTCCGTCCCACAACCAATGTTTTATTTGCTCATTCTTGGAGTCCAAAGGGAACAGCAGGACCACACAACCCCTTATTTTCACAATGGACAAAGGCAATTCAACCAAACGGGCCAACTTGTCCCATTACCTTAATGAAATGAGCCACAGGTCTTTGTCTGAATTGTAGGCCACCAAGAAGGCAAGGAGTAACTGCCTTACTTATTGAAAAGGTACAAACTATAAATTCTTATTTAGATCTGTAGTGGGTAAGAAAGTTGAGGCTTTTGACAGCTCGGGGATCTCTGCCCACACTGTGTGCCCTTCTCATCCACAGTCTTGTTAATCCTATTAAAATGAAGAGGGCCAAGAGCCTGAGAGTGGCCACAGCTTAAAAGCCATCAACGCGCATTAGTCTTCAGAACACAAACTGACGTCTAGACCAACTAAGTACTTAGACCCAAGAGACAAATCACTGGAGGTTTTTGATGGCAGAATACGCTTATATTCAATATTTACCCATAACTTCTCTCTTGGGAAATGCACGAAACTGACGCAACAGATGTGCCACGTTATTGGATATAAATCCCGCTAATCTCATTTTGTTGGTCAAAGAGCACATTAGAGCCTTAATTTTCACACACTGTAGACCTTGGCAGCGTCAAAGCTTTTCTCGCATTATTGAGTAGCCACGTTGTAGGTCCGTTCTACCATCCTGAGCAGGTGGAGGATTTACTTGTTGGATGAGCCACCCAAGCATTGCATTTTATTCCCATTTAAGGCGATTATTATCACTGTTTGCAACTGTACATGAGCGTTCCTACAACCACACGATGTATTAGAAGAGATAATCTGTTGGGGCTTGATTAAAACACATGGCAAAGAAACTCAAGAATACTCTGAGGACGAGGGCTGACATGTTGCACTGAGAAGATTAGTCCATTACCACTTCAAACAATGACAGGCAAGCCTAACCCAGTTAAACACTGCACAGGAGTCAAGTGATTTCAACGCATCTGATTTATATCGCCTGCTTTGGCTCAGCCTGAGAACAGCACCCAAATGGGAGAACTGCAAGATTGGTGGCTGTGCATGAGCAGCCTTCAGCCTTGCAGGAAGTCGCAGGCCACCAGTGTGGCGCATCGCAAATAATCAGCCGAGTACATAAGAACTCCTCGCAAGTAATTGTCAATATTTATTTCCATGCTGCAGCACATTGATATTTGGCTTTGTAAACAAGTTCAACTTGCTGAGGTATCTTCAGGTGCATGCTGTGTCATGCTGTGTGATTAAGTACACATTTTGTTGTTGTGTCTGTATCAGTTTTCTCAAGCGTCTAGACACCATCTGGACCTGGTGGTAACCAACATCCACTTCTGGTATAAAGTGAGCATGAGGATGATCTGTCAAAAAAGGTGAGGGTTAAATGTGTTTCTATAGTTAAGTACGGTAGTTAATACGGCTTAGAAAATGTGTTCTTATGGAAATGTGGTAGAATTGCGGGTGCTCTATGATCAGATATACTATGGGTTATTCAAAGAGAGTTTTGATTTTCTATTTCATGAATTACATGAAGAAAGGACCAACCGTAATCCTCCTAAATGCTAAAAAATTATGGCAGAGTAGAGTATTTTAAAAAGAAAACAGTGAAGCAATTCACAGAATTGTGGTTGAGCGACTTATCATAGAGGCGCGCAAGAACCTGGCTGACGACCAAACAGCCGTATGTAACGTGAAAATAAACGCAAGTTGTAACTGTATGTTCCTGTTACTGTATGACCGTTCGTACTGAACTATATACATCAATACATTTTTTACTGTATCTTATAAAACATCCCTAAATCATTAATGATAAACATTGTAAAGAAACAAAACATTAATTTGGAATAAATTAAATTCAAGCAACACAGCACATTTTTCACCATCATCAATTTTCCTGATAACAGCGACCTTGGTTTCAAATGGCCTGCTGCTTCTTTTAAATACTACTATCACTGGTAGATTTACGCATTTGAGCAACCATATTTGCATAGGCTAACAAATACACAAATAAATGGAAAGACAGAGATCACAGGGACAACATCTTAACACAAGCGTTACATGCAGAGAACGTGCTAAACACACTTATTTTTAATTACAAAAATCTTTTGTTTGCAGTCAATTCAAACGTACAATCGGAAAAATGTAAAACGAATGAACATAAGTTGAGGAGCAAATGGAACAAAACACAAGGTCTCCATATTTTTATTAAAAAGATGCTTTGGTGAGCGTGAAGGAAGAAGGAGAAACATTGTTTATCTCACCGTTGGTTTTATATCAACCTGTCCATGAACTCACTCAATGTAAAATGCCAAACCCTTGTAGAATTTGAGAAATGCTATTGGGTCTTGGAAAACAACACGCAATCATATGGAAGGGCCATCATGAATTTAACTTAGTAATTAGTTCCCTTTTTTCCTGTCCAAAGGGCTTACCTTATTTTGCAAGGAGATGAAAGTGACCACTTTTCATCCTTGTAACTAATTTGGTGGAAAATAGAGCTAAGGAAATTGTAAGCCCAATCTGTTTGCGGTCATATCATGAGTGAATCTTTCCAGGCTGATGTATGTCGGAAAGATGCTTACACATGCATATCAAAGGACCATTTTTTCCTGCGAATTAAGAAAATGATTAGACCGCACTATTTTGCTAACCACTTAAAATTTCAAGACAAATTAGGAGCTCAAAGTAAATGGAACATTAAAGGGAGAACTTGAATAAATTGTCATTTGATGCTTTTGCATAATCAGTGAGGGTAAACATAAGTATTCCTGTGTCGTGTGAACATGTAACATGAATTTCTTCAGCCATTGAAATGACAAAACTACCCATCTAATTTCTGTACCTAAAAGATAATATTCAGATTTTATCATGTACAATAATATCTTTAAGAAAACCAAATGCATGAGATCTACATGACTTACAAGTGAGACTTATAATGCCTCAATTCTGGCAAGAAACAGTTTATTAAAGCCACCATGCCTCTTTTGCGTCTTCTTCACAAGTTTCTAAATCTTCCCTTTAAGCTCCAGAAAGCAGAAAAACCACACAGGACGATCTGCAGGCCGATGTTGGATAATGGAACTAAAGGCATGGCAGACAGACATGTGAGGAAGGAAGACAGACTGAGCTTGAGAGAGATGCAGGAAAGACAGTAATTACAGGGAGGAGGAAGAGAAACCCAGACTGGGAAAAATAAGGAGATGCTCAGACTGCTGGGTTGCCGCCCTTGGGTCCTCAACAGAACCACAGGCCTAACCAGCCTATCCTCCAATATAGAGTTACAGACCACTGCCATTTCACAAGGGGCCAAGGAAGCGGCAACAAGGGGGTATATACCGGGAGCGTTGCGGGGATCTGTCTATTCTAGGATGTGTTGTGGAGCAAAACATATCGGAATCTACCAATGAAAAATTGATGCTTCAAATGGACTGTGGTATGTAAATCATAGTTCATCAGGATGAAGGTTAGCAGTCATTAAAATGACTCATAAATCATCCCTACCTGTACAAACAAGCATCTCCGAGGTAGAGTAGACACTGTGCAAAATATTATGCTTCTCTGTTATTTATCACCACCAAGTGCAAGACCCTGTCATCATGTGGAGGTTCTGGTCAAATCCATATAATACAAGAAAGCAATGTGGCTCTGCCTTACAATTGTTGGACCACTGCAAGTGACCACCCTTGCCAAGCCCACAACCTTCACAACATCCTCATGCAGTTAAACCTCACCACATCACATGAAAATATGAGGTGCAGCTCATCACATCCATCATCAGTACTTGACAGGCAACTGCAAAGAAACGAGTGTGTGGCTTGAGGCTCTGGATAGAAAATTATATTCAACAGCCCAAATGGAATTTACACATTCACCTTGGTGAAAGCCTGTCATCTGCTTTGAAATAGGAGATTCATTTGACCAATATCATAACCTTTGTCTCCATCAATTATGCTGATTGATCACTATAGTAATTGCGCAACCATTCACACTAGATCTGATGAAACTATGCCACACTAAGAGCCCAAATAAATGAAGGTCCATCAAATTAATGTACAATGAACACAACTTAAGACAATAAACAAGGATTTTATAATATGAAGTCATAGAATTTGGGTTCTCAATGATTTTGTGTTCAAATGGCTTTCCGCAAACCCTGCCTTAAATAGATGAACTACAGAATTGGTCCAAATTTTAACAAACAAGCTCCCTGAATTTTATTTTATCCGCTCACCAAAACGAAACTCACATTCAACAATATCCGATTTTAGAGCAAATTATTTTATATACATAAATGCCCAAGCAATTACCAACTCTTTACTGCAACCTTATGAAATGTATTTAAGAGCCATGTATTAGTAGTTCACCAAATTATTGATAAGATAGATAGATACCTTTGTGACATTGGCCTCAGTCATTTGTCTCCTAAACCACTGCCGTTAGTAAGAGAACAGCCAAATACGACAGCCAACAACCATGTTTTCTCAGTGCTGTAATACTGATACTGAATCTGGTTAATTGATTCTGAAGTGTCTTGTACAGTGTGTCCTTGGTTGTAAGAAAAGTCAAACAGTATACACAACAGTTCAACTCTAATTAAAATCTCGGACTCCACAAATTTGTACCCTTTTATGTCATACAATTCTATCTTGTCTGCAACGTCACAGTCAAATGTTACCATTCAAAAATGCCTTCTTCTAACCAAAAGCTTGATTTCCATGAAAGAAGCACAACTGGTTTCACCTCACGTGCGTACGTACGCCTTGTGCAAGCTTATATCTCGATGTGGGTCTGGGATGGTGTTCCTTTGACAAATTAACAAAGCTGCTGCTCTCTCACCACCACTGCAGCCCGAGGGGACAGGGGATTGCTGCTAATTACGAGGCTGAGTGCAACACGTGGTGCTGAAAATAGATAGTGCTGGATGTCAGATAGCCTGCAAAATTCTGTCAAACATAAGAAGGCATCAAATAAGAAAGGAAAAGGTTCTTGGCTGAGATAGCGGGGTAAGTGTCAGAAACCGTTACTATGTTAGATGTCTCTGGTGTCAATAAATAACATTCATACACAGACCATTTAGTGTTTGACGGATCATCTTAAACTTTGAAGGCTGTTTGATCTCTCCAGCAGTCACCTTTCATCTTTCTGCTAACACGGTGACAGCTTTATGAACATTCAATATCTGTCTATTGACAAATACACTGCAGGGAAAGAAAAACTACTTAAGCAGAATAACTTGCCTAAGGATATTTTTCTATTTGTAGCAAGTGTTCTTTAGTAGAGAGCATTTAGCAGAGTTGTAAAGGAAACAGCTCTGCAGTTTATATGGAGGGTGTTTGCTTTACACAATAACCTTTGATTTTATTGGAATAGTCATGTGGTACATGGCAAATGTGCACAAAATGCTGCAGAGATAAGTTTGGAAATATTTTGAGTCTAGGTAATAATAGGAAGGCGACCTATTAATATGCAAGGAAAAAATAATAATGTAATTTTTAAAATAGTTTAAAGAGTGAAGATGAACTACCTACATTAAAAATAATGATACTTAAAGGAGGTTTTCAATACATGAGAGATTTGGTCTTTTTCTATTAGCATGACATTTGGAATTGTGAGTGATTGTAAAGTGCCCCAAATCTGTCGGACAGCTAGGGAATCTTTTTACACAAAGAGCTTGATCACCCCCAAAATTTTCACTTGCATTTATATTTTTGGGCATGCAGAACTTACTCAAGACTGAGTGTCATTCAATCAGAGCGCACATTGAGACAGTCAAGGGGTTCTCTCATTAACTGATATGGGCAATTTCGAGTCTTCAATCAGCCTGATTTACATCTTTTTGCAATGTGGAAGAAAGTTGGTAAATCAACGGTTGAGATTCAAACAAAAAAATCAGAACATCTCAACACCGCAAGCTCTGTTGTGGCATATTTTGAAGGGAAATATGCAATTTTACAAACAGAACCTACATTGAAACAGTAACATTCACTTTTATGACTACTATATGTGCATTTGATTCAAACTGAATTTGTGAAATCTATTAAAATGCACGGCTGCACAGCCAAGAAAACTAAGTGCAGGAGCCAATGACCTACATCACAGTTTGAATGAGGAACAATGAGCCTGAGGCAGTGACAATCACTCAGCCATCAAATATCAAATGGTGCTCTTCCCCCCAAAAATCATTGTTTCCAGTCAATTTTAGTCTGATGGGGAGCCCAAAAAAAACTTAACACTTCAACGTTCCAGTGGCTACACATTTGCACAGTTTGGGAATAGTTCTGTGGAATGATTTCTTCCCCAGAGAACAATTAACAGGACCAATACCAAAATACAACAAATCGAGCAGAAACTTGAATGAATGAATTAATTAATTAATTGTGTTTTGGTAGGGGGATCTTACTGGTCCAGAAACCACGTGGTTTGTTTAGCAGTGCAATCAATAAGTTAATTTCTTTTTTATTTATTTTTATTTTGTGAAGGTTGTTGAATAATGAGCCTGATAGTGAAGATGTGGTACCTGTCATCGTAGCAAAAATCTGCTCCCAGAGTGTTGACGTACAGGACCAAAGCCACGGCAGTGCACAGCAATTCTGCAAACATTTCTCTTAACGTGCCGTTTTCCCACAACAGAACTAAAAAGAATGAACGACTGCAAAATCCCGAAAGTGTGTCCCCTGGCAGTCGTCGTCTTTGTCAGGACGTCTGCGCGAAAACAAGTCCGGTGCCCCCCATCCTCGCTGGTTCAAGTGCACAAAGTGGACATGCCGAGGGTCGCGGCGTGTCTAACCCATCCTGGCTGAGAGGCGGAGAGCTCTTTATCCAGCTGGAGCTTCGCCAAGGAGAGGAGGCAAAAAAAATCTTGCACCAGTGGGGTTTATTCAATCGGTGACGAGGTTCGGTTTCACACGCCTTCCTTACCACGCGAGGGCTCGGCACTCTGATGCTGCGTGAACACAGCTTGGTCGCCGCTGGCGTTGACCACAACGAAACCAGCGAGAATTACAGTTGCAGCTTCCTTTTATATTTTCAAAATAAAAGTAAAAATTCTAATCCGCTTTCTAAGCGGGTAGAAAATCTAATGTATTACAGAGAGTCGTGTCCATCGTCCTTGAAAAATGCAGCGTCTATTTGATTTGATTGGATTGGATTGGATAACTTTATTCATCCTATGTTCGGGAAATTTCATTGTGACAGTAGCAAGAAAAGGCATAGATATAAGTTAGATAGTACATTAGGAAAGCCCACAGAACAACAAAGCAAAAGCACAAAGTACAAAGCAAATCAAAGTAAATGGGATCATTAAGAATCACCAAATCAAATCATTAAGACAGAAAAGCAGCAAAAACACAAAACAAGCAAGAGCGGACGGAGCTACCGCCACTGGCTGCCACTTGAACGGCGCCATTTTGGTTGCGGTAGCAAAAACGGATACAGACTCAAAAGACGTAAAGTTGGAATTCATACACGTTTGTAAACAAACCTCATCTCATCTCATTTTCTGAACCGCTTGGAGTGCTGGAGCCAATCCATACTGACTCCGGGCCAGATTCGGGGGTCATCTAGCCGATCGCAGGGGACAAGGAGACAGACAACCATGCACACTCACACACATACCGTGGAGCAATTTAGAGTGTCCAATCAGCCTACCATGCATATTTTTGGAATGTGGGAGGAAACCGGAGTACCCGGAGGAAACCCACGTAGGCGCGGGGAGAACATGGAAACTCCACACAGGTGGACCTGATCTGGATTTGAAACAAAAGAGGCAATTTAAAGTGTTCAGCCAGCCTACGGTGCATGTTTTTGGGATGTGGGGGGAAAACAGATTACCTGGTGAAAACCCACACATGCCCGGGCAGAACATGCGAACTCCACACAATCAGGACCCACTTGGTATCAAACCCTTGATCTCATAAGTGTGAGGGAGACGTGGCAACCGCTCAATCACCAGGTCGCTTTATAGGTCAACAATAATATTTAATATACTGTACAAGGGACTACCATCCATATAGTAAATGTAATTTATTAAGAGTTTGTTCTGCAAGAAACCACGGAAACCAAACTTTATGATGATGTCTTAGTGCCACACAAGGGAAAAATCCAGCAGTGCGTAAAAGATATGCATGTGTTGGCAAATGAGAGAGAGAAAAATGAAGGTCACTACATTTTAGTTTGCATGCGAGAGAAAGACCTCCCTGATAGTCTCTGGACCGTGGATGGTTTGAAGGAATTACAGGGACACTGCATTGGCAGAAAGATAATTGCTAGTTGGGGATAATGCTGAGGAGGAAAATCACATCCTTGTGGAAAAGATGAAGACTAAACGTGAGAGTGGTAAAACAGAAAAGTGGTGCCTTAAGCTGGCTTTGGCTTTGCACAGAGCCAAGAGGCTTTATCTATATGTTTGAATTCAGGAAGAGTCAAGGGAATATGAAAAAGGGAAGATTGAAACTAAGTTCTCCTTGTTACTGATTTTTCTTAGCCTAACTTGGAAGAGGAGTCTGACACAGTTAATTAAGTTATACTCTATTAGAATGACTTTCTAACTTACAGTTAATATGATATTCATAAAAACATAGTCTGATTGAGTAAATGAAACCTTTATCTGTCCAGTAAGAACCACTTTTGTGTGGTTTACTTTGTTTCCCATGGGGTTAGAAGGTACATCCGTGTGGCTGGTCCATTAACTCTCAAAAGGTCTTGGGTACTTACTTTGATTGATAGACTGTCTCTTTTTGGATTCTGGTAACTTTAAACCAACTAGAGATAACAACATGTCAACCCAAACAGACTCAAACGTATACAAACATTACACAAAAACACTATTTACTCACTTCTCTCATGGGGTGGTCTGTATAAAATACAAATACTTCCAGTTTAGGGAAGAAATTAAACTAAGTCATGTGATCAATGATATCAAGCCATTATAGCTTACTTTGACTTTTGTAGTAGATTTGCATTAGTAACAGACACACAATATGATTTTAAAGGAGTGGCACAACTTTTCTATCATGCTTCTACTGTAAAGTTACATTTCATCAACATGCTTTAAATTGTATGATGGCATTTCCCCCCTCATTTGGCCTAATTCTAAGTTGCTTTCTTAATTATTGTACTTTTCCTAAATGGAGTAAAAACAAATGGGGACTATAACAATTCAAATAGGCATTAGAACTGGAGTTGAGGAACATCATCACAATTTTTGACAAACATATCCCACAATTCTATGAAACACATGATAGAAATTTAGAATGCAAAACAAAATGCTTGTCAAGTCAAAGAACCGCTTCAAATTTAATAAGTGCAACGCTGCTGCGAATATGCATCGAGAACGAGGACCATGAAGGAAACCTTAGTTGGACCAACATGTCAGAGGCTTTGGATAGTGTTATAGATGACACTTTCAGACCTATACTTGCCAAAAAGTAAAGGAGCATTATTTTTCTTGAAATAAATGAAGTGGATTGTGTGACGTGCCAGGTGAAATTACAGCAAGACAGAGCATGCAAGCCATGGGTAATTTTGATATCTTCATTCACAAGCAGCACAGCAATTGCATCATTTTAAATTGTACAGCAAAAGAAAGCACTGTGAGATCCAGGAATCTTTTATAGGCCTCACTACCAAAAACAATTTGACTGTTATTTTCATTGAATCACGAAGCATGCCATTTTATGAAACCAGATTTGATAGTTATATGCCATATAAAATGATTTATTATAGATAATAGATACCATTTTAATACTTTAAAAACTAATATGTATCCCTCATGAGTTACAAATAAATTCCCATCTTTCTTTGAATTCAAATTTTGTATCTTGTCAAAATTTTGTATTTTATAATCTTATACCATTTGTATCCGATAAATGTTTTTTCTTGTTGTTTTAAGGTAACTCCTTACTTTGACGAAACTGTTCCAAAACGTCGCAAACTTTCACCATGTTTACAGATATTTGCTCCAAAATGCAAGCTTTTTTGCTCCGGAAGAACACGTCAGATTTTCTTTGGCAATTATATCCATGTTAGAATGTTGAATTACCACAAATTTGAAGCATGGTTAAAAAAAAGTGATTACTTTGCCAGATTTCAAAGATCTTTCCAATGTATTTGGTCTTCAAAAAGACAATGTTGACAGCTGAAAAGTTAGATTTTCCATTTTTGACCTGTGTATGGTGGATAGCTATCCTAATCCTTTCATTTCAACACGGGGAAATCACAGAACCAACACTGGCGTGTTTTACCAGCAACTGCATATGGAAAAGGGTGAAGGCCAGTGAAGAAGAAAAAAATGGTTGGCAGAATTCCTACTTTTTAAACGATAATACTAACATGATCACTTTATTGTCAGAGATATGACTTAATTCTAATAATTTGTCAGAATTCTTAATTGAAAGTCAGAATTCTGACTTAAATAGCAAGAATCCTGTGAACTTAGTTTTTGCTACACAGGCCTTAATCCTCTTCCATATCTGCAAACACACACAAGCACTTAAACATAATGTCTTTTTAACATTATGAATCAAGCACATACCCTGAGGGGCCTTGTCTGTTATTTTTAAGTCTGGGTTTAAAGAGGGAGCTCTTAAACCCTCACTGATGACTGACTAGCAGGTTTCTAATGGCACCTCATGGAATTCATATTGGTGTCCGTTCTTTACAATCTTTGGAAAACTTTCCAATTTATTATTGTACTGTATAATATGTTTTCATATTTTATATATTAGATTGCGGCCAGGTGGCGCGAGTGGTTAGCGCGTTGGCCTCACAGCTCTAGGGTCCTGGGTTCAAATTCAGGCAATGTCCATCTGTGTGGAGTTTGCATGTTCTCCCCGGGCCTTTGTGGGTTTCCTCCAGGTACTGCGGTTTCCTCCCACATTCCAAAAACATGCATGGTAGGCTGAGTGGACACTCTAAATTACCCCTAGGCATGGGTGTGAGAGTGGTTGTCTGTCTCCTTGTGCCCTGCGATCAGCTGGCCACCGCCTGTGGCCCGGAGACAGCTGGGATAGGCTCCAGCAACCCCTGCGACTGTAATGAAGATAAAGCGAATCAGAAAATGAGATGAGATGAGATGAGATATTACATTGCTGTGTGGTTACATTTGCTCTTGGTTTTTGCAAAGGCATAAATTAGATTTGAAGACTCCTTCCCTTTATGCCAGAAAAAGACAGATTATGTTTGATTTATGCCCTTGAAAATAAACCTGTGTTTTCTTTATGTGCTACAACAGGGGTGGCCAATTCCGGTCTTCTAGAGCTCCTATCAGTCTGTTTTCCATATCTCCCTCCTCTACCACACCTGAATCTAATGATCAACTAATCAGCAAGCTGCCCAGAAGCTTCATACTGATCCCATTTATTTGATTCCGGTGTGTTGGTGGAGGGAGACATGGAAAACAGTGGATAGGGCCTCTCGAGGACCAGACTTGGCCACCCCTGCGCCTAACCCAAACTCTAACCATAGTGCTAACCATAATCCTAACCATAACTCTAACCCTAACCCTAACCCTAAACCTAACCTTAAACCTAACCATAAACCTAACCCTAAACATAACCCAAATCCTAACCCTAAAAATAACCCTAAACCTAACTCTAAACATAACCTTAAAGTCCAGGTGTCTCAAACCGATTCCGCCGAGGGCCGAAGTGGACCCCTGGTTTTTGTTCCAACCGATCCAGTGCCGACATTTTAACCAATCAGGTGTCTTCTAAAATAAGTAGCACCTAGCTGCAATCAACTGTTTAACTGATTACACTTGCAAAAGGTATCCTCTTGTTGAGTTGGAATGAAAACCTGCACCCACTGCAGCCCTTTGAGGACCGGTTTGAGACCACTGCCTTAAACATAACCCTAAACTAAGATCCCCTATCCAGTCTGTTTTCCATATCTTCCTCCTCTACCAAACCTGAATCAAATGATCAACTCATCAGCATACCTGTCAACCTCTGCCGATAACTGCCCTTATAAATGATTATGATTCCCCTTACAAACCCCCCAAAAACCTTACAAACACCGTACGAGTCGTACGGTGTTTGTAAGGTTTTTGGGGGGTCTGTAAGGGGAATCATAATCATTTATAAGGGCAGTTATCGGCAGAGGTTGACAGGTATGCATCAGCCAGCTGTCCAGAAGCTTCATACTGATCAATTATTTGATTCAGGTGTGTTGGTGGAGGAAAACAGACTGGAGAGGGGCTCTCGAGGACCAGACTTGGCCACCCCTGAGCTACAATTTGTAAATCACTTCCAGACTTTTTATTTATTTTTATTCAAAATGCCTGAAATGAGAATGCCAGTTAATCTGGAAGAATGTGTTAAACAGAAGATTGAAAATAACAATTGAAGCGGGGGATCTTTTCAATGCCAATTCCGTTGTCTCTTGCCTGTTCCACCTCCAACACTCTCTGGCGCCCCTCTTCCCCAATATTTTTATTTGGATATTAAATCAAACTAAATTATACGGGTACTGCCATATATAACATTTCTGGCTGTGCTGCAGTTGGGCCGACAGTTGAATGAATGATCCAAGTTGTCACTCGATAACAGCGCCAGAATAGAAATAATGGCAATGTGCTTGTGACCACTGCCATGACCCAAAATAAAACCAAGTCATTTTGGAATCCTTTTATTCCACTACCAAAAATGATTTTTCATCTTCAAAGCTGTACAGTAAAACATATGTCTCTCTTTCCCTTGTTTTGGAAAAGCATTTCCCACTGGTTTTGTTGATTTTTTTTAAATCCTGAGTTAAATGATATCATAAAAAAGACAGCAGTGGTGTCTGGGTTTTTTTTCTTCTAGAATTGGAGCGTGAAAAAAGTAACTTTTTTTTGTACTATATTTTACTTTATTGAACCAACAACAATTATTTGCTGTGAGTTACCTCTACACAAGTAGTCATTCAGTGACTACTGTTTTAACTGTATCTCAATATTACCATTATGAAAAACTTCCATGACGCACTTCTTAGATACCACACTGCAGACAAATTGTTTAGTATGCATATTTTCAGGATGGTGTAAACACCCTAAAAGCCAAGAACGGGCAAGTTACTCCAACATTATCTTTGTTATGCTGTTTTCATTTCCTCTCATATCCAACAACATTCCAAAGAAAAAAATCAGTTATTGTTAAGCAGAGCCACACGTCAGATTGTCAGACAGGATTGATATACATGTACTGTATGTGGTCCACATACAGTGAGGAGAAGCAGAAGGAGACACTCATTTAGGACTTGATAGGTAGCTTATAACTCCAGTAATGCTACCGAGCGACATATGTTTTGACTTTGTTTTTTGTTTTACCCTGGAAACAAAAAGAACAGTTGAGACCACTAATTGCCTATTTTTTTTGTTCAGTGCTGTAAAAAACTGTTCACATGTCTCATTCTTCCATATAATTAAGTAGGCAGCAAAAACAAAAAACAAAGTTTGGCCCGAAGTCATCTTATGAAATGTACAAATATTTTAAATGCTACAAAATAAATCTAATCTAATGTTTTCCTGCAGGAAACACCTTTTAATCAAAGGGCATATTCAAGATGTAAAATATTTGGCAAAACCCAAAAATGAAACCAGTTTTGTATTATGGATTATTTGTTTGTTTATGTTCAGTGCATTGAAACTGCTGCACCGTAGTTATGTATAAAGTATATCAACTAACTAAACATGGTGAACTGCTTTGTCTTTGTTGATTAAAGTTGTTGACATTGTCAAATGGGAACATTTGCTTGTAAATTTAATGAAGCAAAGTCTTTAGTTTGTAAATTCTTTTAAAACTGTGTACCCAGCATACATGAGTAGAGACAGACATTGCGAACACGGAGGAAAATATTTGGACGGATGATAAACACTGACTTGATAGTGTTTGAACATTTAGGCAACATTGGGTCTTAGAAATGGACCACACTGTTTTCAAGTGTGTAATCCAAGTTTGCAGATAGCCTATGAAGAGTGAAAAATCTCGCCACCATGGCAAGTACTTCAGGGATCCCAAACTGGTGAGTCCCATTTCCTCAACCACAGGACATTATTTACATAAATTACATCCTGGAGCCAAAACGGATGACTTAGCTTCAGACTAAAGTCAGCCAAAATGGCAGCTAAGTACTAAACAGAAGGTAACTCTCATTAAAGCAATGACATTACCCGATTAAGATAATTCGTTGACAACTTCAACCTTGAGGCAGTAGCCTTAAAGTCGTATCGTCTTTTCAATTTAAGTATAGACAGCACACAGTATATTTTATCCTACATGCTTTGTTTTCCCTAATGTGATAGTTCATAGTGCATTATTGCTGCGTTTACACGAGATTACACCATATTGTTATGCATACAAAAGAAATGGAAGAGAGCCCAGCAAACTCATGCCATTTGAACAACAGGATGTGACAATGCAATACCCTCAGTGGCCCTTTATTCTGGGCTTCAAACCAACACGCAAACATCTTGAAGCGTTTAATCTCATCACAGCTTTTTTTGTTCTTTTTTTCAAGCAACCACATGCTGTAAGAAGTGGTAGGCTGCGGAGATTCAACACGCTCCATCCATATGTAGAATCTCATAAAGTGAGCAAGGGGGTTTGTGAGGAACCAATTAGCTTCTGGCTGAGATTGTTGATTTTTGTCCTTTGGGTGCAGATTGAGACACAAACAGCATTCATTTTAAAAGAGGGACCGAGTCAAGTTACTACTACATTTTACAGATCTTTTCTTTTGTGTTATATTGAAATTAAAAGCTTAAATAAACTCTACGGCCTTGTAGTAAATTGTTCTTGTGAGAGTAATAAGTTGTCTTGCCTTACACTTGAAGCACTGGCTCTGATTGACATTTTAAAAATGCACACATTTATAGTTTGCAAATCCTCTTATCAGCACTTCATCATTTCTACTACCAAAAGTGATTTTCTTCCTATTCCTATAGAAAACCAGAAAAGACCTTAAAGATATCAAAAGGCCTCCCGGGCAGAACATATGTGGAAAAGGTCTAATCACAGTGTAGAATGTGCATTGAGGTTGCAAAGCTCCTTCCCACACATTCCAATTACCAAGCCACTGTTCATCCATAAATTTCCAGCATGCAGTCATCTGGAGGCCATCTTTACAACTTCACACTCAAAGCCTGATGGATTTCACAGGACCACTGCACAAAGGTATTGGCTCATTTTACCTAACAGATCAGGGATGAACACACACACAATCTTATCTCATTCACTGATGTTGACAGTGATAGACATTCAATTTCATTTGAACTGGGAGGGCAACAGTGAAATACCTATCACCAAATAAGATTACCATTCAATGCATTTTGCCAAAATAGATAGGGTGAGTGCATGTAAACTTATTCATTCATTCATTTTCTACACTGCTTATCCTCACATGAAGCCACCTAATGGTGAAGTGGTTCACTCGCCAGACTTCGGTGCGGGCTCAATTCCCGCTGGTGGCAGTATGATTGTGAGCGCGAATGGTCATCTGTATGCCCTACGGTTGGTTGACTGGCAAGTGTATTCTGCCTTTCGCCCAAAGTCAGCTGGAATAGCCTGCAGCATACCCACAATCCTTACGAGGATGCGGAGTGCGGAAGAGGAATGAAGGAATTATCCCCACGAGGGTCATAGAGGGTGCTGGAGCCTATACCAGCTAACTTTCGGGCCCCGAGCGGGGAACACCCTGAATTGGTGGCCAGCCAATCGCAGGGCACCAGGACACAGACCAGTATTCATGCTCACACTCATGCATCGGTGCAATTTAAAGTGTTCAACCAGCCTAACAGGGGATGTGGGAGGAAACGAGAGTACCTGGAGAAAACCCACACAAGCTCGGGGAGAACATGCACACTCCCCACAGGAAGGTCCGGACCTGGGATCAAACCCTCAATCTCAGAACTGTGGGTCCGATGAGCTAACCTTTTAGTCACTGGCCAATCTATATAAAAAATATGTAAAAATAAAATAAATCTGTGGGCATTGTTTACAACTTGTTCTCTGTCATTATGTTAAGGGAAGAAAAACCCAGCTCACACACATGCTATGTGTGCATTGTAATGCTAAGTGAAAATAGAGACTCCACCAGCTGTATTTACACAGTCAACATGCTGTACCACATAATAGTTATCCACAACATTTATCTTTTGGGTGTATCACTTAGTCACAATAGCACCCATATCATGAACTTTGGTCCTACTTAGCAAAAAGCATGAATATATGTTTCACATGTCTCTGAATTCGAGTATGGCAGATTAAATACATTTTAATAAAAATGGTTCTTTGGCTGGCCACTGATTCACTGGTGCACATAGGCTTGAGCAATCAGCACCCCTCGTCACCGTTGTAAGGATACGCTGTGAAACTATAAGCAGTTCATACAGTCTCTGGCATAAGATACATACGAGGTTGAGTGGGTTTCAACCATCACAAACAGAACAACAGCTCAACATTCAGTTAGAGAAATTTAGGAAAGAACTGTCCATGAAATACAACAAGCTGTCCACAGTGGAAGCGATGATTCAAGCGATTCACCGTCATTGGTGGCAAAGACTGACAGTGATCACACACTATTTGCCCTAACACTGTAAATGGATTGGATCCCTATGTCCTTCATTTACAGCAATTAAGTCAACCTTGTCTATGAAATTGAAATGCTCAGTAGACCTCAATTTACTCTGCTTGATGTGTTTTACATTGTATTGTTTTTTTTTTTGAGAATAGTATCTCATATGGACATCACATTTTCCCCCGCAAAAAAAACACCCCGGAGGCAACCAGGAGCCTGGAACAAATCAATGTACGCTAATTTGTGTGCAGTACAACAAACTGGGAATGTGCCTTCAAATACTGATGCGAGCATTGAAGAATGCCTTTTTGCTGTTCAAATCCTTTCATTGTGCAGCTTCTCTTTGACTTTTCCAACAAAAATGAGACATTGCATGCAGAAAGCTAAAAGCTTTTGCGATCCAGGTACAATTCAGGAAAATGTATTAACCATGTGGGCTGCACATTCATGTATCTTTCACACACTAGAAGAAAGGATGTCTGATTGATGGTTTTGTGCTAAACCTGATGCTTCTTATCTTTTTTAAAAAAATATATATACTAGTAGTCTTAGGATTTCAAAGCCAAAAGAGCAAAAACTCAAAACATATGACCAGATGGAACCCAAAACACCTGCTGCGCTTTGCTCTTAGAGTTACAAAAGTGATTTTGTCTTCTTAAAATTATTCGTTTCTTCAGCTACTTCATCAGGGAGTGTGAAGTATGAGGTGCTCTGGTCTACAAATGTATAGTCCATCAATTTTCAGTTTTTTACTTATGTAACACCAGCCAGGCCAAAAGCTATATATACAAGATTTTTTTCCCAATAGAGCGTGCCCTAAGGACCATGCTTTGTGAATTTGATCAACATCGGTGCAAGAACTAACTATTGGAGGGAGAAATGCAAAGCGAGCACATTTTTAATAAATTGTGTACAATTGATGAGCTACTGTCAAATAAGTTCGTTTAAAGAGCATTAAAAATGGGAAAAAAAGAAAATGAAGTACAGGACCGAAGCAAGCGAGTTTTTCAGGCCTAAAAAGTATAGGATGACACATACTAAATTGGAATATCTTCACTAAGTTGGAAAAATTTCAACCTGACAAGTGAGACTTGGGAGACCCTTTAGTCTTTGACTAACCAAGGCTGCATGTTAAAGTGTCATTGTTTGCTTGTACAAACATTTGAATGTGACGGTTGTGTATTTTGTACTTTTCTTTAATCCTTTGCCCACCATTGACCTTCATAGATGCCCGGGGATTCACTGCCAGTCCTCACAACTCAAATGGATCAGATGTCTATCGTTGTCAATGCCACTGTATGAATTAAATTTCACCGTACCTGGATAAAATGATGCAATACACTAATCCTGAGAGCTTCACAGCTAGGCAAGTTGATGAAGTAGATAGTAAATCAGAGACATCTGTCCATCTGGACTAGGATAGGATCAAGGTGGATCATCAGCATGCTGCCAGACTCTAGTGAAACAGATGATTTCTTCAGATTTAACTCATAGCAGATTTCTGGGCAGCCCTTGGATACAAATTCCATTTCATTTTATCTCCTCACACACTTGGCTTATCCCTTTGCCAAACCAGAGCTGGTTTGAAGCCAGTCCCAAAGTGTTCCCTGTACAACAACTCTCCAAAACGATTAAGTGTAGGGGGGCCAGCACAGCAGCGTTGTGAACAAAACTTGGGCAAAATCTAAGGTCAAGAACGTCCAATCCGTTGGAATGAAATATACTTATATACTGAGTGATTATTTCCAAGTGTCTTATGAATATAGCTTGCCAGATGAACAGTGTTCTTGTAATGTAATTTAAATCAGTTCTAAAACAAGCAATCTGTTCCACATTTCAGAAAGCAAATAAAAGGCCCTGTGTGGAAAGCTATGAATTTTCAATCAGGCAGCAGCTGATTTAGGAGAGACATTTCCAAAGTAGGAACAGTGAATCGTCCAAATTTGGGATAATATTGGGACCCTAAAGACAAAATATGACTGATAAACTGTATCGTCTTTGGAGGTACTGATTGGTCCTTTTAGTGGTTACTATTAAGTATATTAACACAGCAAAGGTTCATTTATCCGAGATTTATCCAAGTCTTGCTATTCAGACAGCATGGTCGATAACTTGTCTATAAATCCACACATAACACTTGAAGTGAAAAGGTCAAGGTGGATAATTGAGTTCAAAATACCAGCCACAAAACACCTGCATATTAATGTTCCCATGAGAAAAATGGGAGAAGAGAGCCTCTGTGAATGTGAGTGGACATGGCAATCTGTTTGAACAATCCATAACAACTACCAGAGTTACATACACACGCATGAACGGTATTCATATCTATCCATAGGAACATCTGTTACTGCTCCAGACTGTGGGCTGAAGAATGGTTCTGTAGGTTTTTTTTCTTTTCCAAAAGCAGAATACGTCTTCCAATCACTGAAAAGAGGGTTTCCTTCTCAGATACACTTAGGTTGCACCCTCCTTTACTTCATACTTTGAAATCTGACCGTTCATGTCTTGGTGGGCAAGAGCTGAAGATCATTCTCCTCAATATAAGATTAATTCGGAATATGAGACATACAAATCCATTTTCCATGCTGCTTATACTCACAAGGGTAGCGGGAGATGCTGGAGCCTATCCCAGCTAACCACGGGCAGTAGGCGCGGTACACCCTGAATTGATTGCCTGACAATGATTTTTTTTTTTAAATAAATATGCAATCATTTATAGAGAGCAGACACTTTTGCAGCGGCAGGTGTCCAAAATATGTAGTGGTATGTTGACTTCCAGCCAGTCCAACCAGTCTAACTCTAACCCTGTCCATCACCTGCAAAGTGAGGAGACATCTAAGGAGAAATATTTATATAAGAGCACCAAACATGGTCTCACAGAAATGACATAGATAATGATGATAAGTTTAATCATCTCACAGTCCCCCACCCATAATAAATAAAAAATCCACCAAAGTGTCACTTCAAATATTTCTCATGGATGCTGGTGGAACTCCAAGTGCTGTGATATGTAATTTTATAACAAAGAATTTAACACACACAGACACAAACCCACTTCTTAAGACAAAATACTTCTCAGTAAAACACAATCTATTCTACCGCTGTGGTGTCTGTATTCTAGTCAGGGTAGAAATTTACAAAAGTGCCACCCAGTGAGAAATGGCATTCCAGCGTGATGAGATGTCATTTTGCCATATTTTCTTATCCCTCATTGGGTGGTTTATGCCTATACATTCCTTCTGATCTTTTTGTGAAAAGACACATGATAACATGTTCTGACACGATGCATTCAGTTGATCCACAGCGACCCATTCACACTATTAAAAGTCATCGCTATATCAACCCCGGCAGTCAAATCCTTTTCTGAATCTGCCAATGTGAAATCACTTTCTGGGATGGAAAGTCTTACAAATAGACTGGTCAGTGAATGAAATTATAACTGTAATCCCAAAATCCTAGATCCCTTAAAGATGATACATTTTTGACCACAGCCTAACTCTGCTGGGCACAGCTGCGGTGAGAACAAAACAGGTTACCATCACATATTTCTCACAGGGGAAAACATAACATAACGTTTATTTTGCAATGGACAGGAATTCTGAGAATACGTATTCGGAGAATTCCACCTAATCCAGAAATAAACGATTAATGATGTATATTGGACAGCCTCAAATATAATTGAATTTTACACTTTTCCAAGCCGTGGAAAGCAAACATAGCTTGTTACTCACCAGTTTATTTTTGAAACTGCCCACACTGAAGTCAGGCGAGTGAACCACTACACCATCAGGTGCCCCTTTGTCGTGTATATTTATCCTAAATTTGATGAATTTAGGGTCATTACTGTAATTGGTAGCTAGTAAGTTAGTTTTGTCTTAAAACTGTGTACACAATATGTACAGTAAACCAGGCTAAGACTTTTCTACATTGCTCCTTGTGACAAATGTAAATGCCATAAAAACATTTCTTTTGGCACTGAATGAGTTAATTGATCATTCATTTTTTCTTACAGTCAAAAGGAAATGCAATTAGTGGTACATTCCTAACTGTTTCAGTACAAAAGTTAATCAGTGGCAACTTCAACAAAGTATACTGTTCCTAAGAGAAAAACACCCGCACTGTATTTTTACAAGCTGTATATTTATCTTGAAGCTGTGAAAGCCAAGTAGTAATTGCCTTGTTAGCTTTCTTTGAATTACAAGATCAACCCATGGGTGTTGTTAAAGATAGAATTGAAACCAAATAAAAAATTTGCTACTTAGGTGCATTCAATGTTCTTTAGAAATCTTGTGGGAGAGAAAAAAATATGTTCACATTTTGATGGACTTTTTTGGAACTTATATATATTAATTTAATTCCCTTTGACACTATGTGATTACCTCTTATCTTAACCACTTTCCTTCATGTTACATGATTAAGAGAGACGTCTGTATAAACACAAAAGACTCCATGAGCTCGACTTTACAATGGGAACATCAATGTGGCGAGTCGGGTGCCCATAAGAAGAAAGAATGGGCCAATGAGAAACACATGCTTTTATATATTCCAGAGAGGTTGAGGCATATACGGCAAGTGGAACTCCAATCACATCCACTGGCATGAATTCAATTCAAAAGCGGACTAAAAGTTCCAATGCGTAGATAAACGATAATACTGAATGCAGACATGGGTGAATCCTGTTCAGGTTACCAAAAATGATCCAGTAATTAAATGAAAGTTACTGGTGCGTACATAGGAGGATTAAGGATAGGCCATGATGCAACAAGTAGGTTTCCGTGATGTCACGCACAAAATGAAACCACACTTAATAGTGTAACTGCAAGCATGCTGTTAAATGATCATATAATAGCTTTCCTTGTGCTATAATACTGTCACCATGCTTGCTTCGCATGAAATCTGACTTGGAAACCAAGAGGAGCCAGGCTACTGCATGACTTCATGACCATACCACTTCCTTTGAATACCTCTCAAGTTGCTCTGTTCTATCATCAAAGTAATATACCATTATTTCAGAGCGACGCCGCAAAGGATGGGGAAATGGATGACTCACTTCGATGGCTACCAGGATGGCTGGATGTTGACACTTAGATGGTTGCATGAATCGCAGTCAACGTCAGGATAGCTGCAATTGCTGATGTTCCATGCAATACTGATAAATCATGCCATTTTGGGGAATTAGAGGGTGGGCGGTAATACCATCCTTAAATACAAAGCAGAAAACCCTGAAGTAAATTTCTAATCTCCTAAGTATATATACATTTTTTAAATGTGTGATTTTATAATACTATATGACACCATATTGTTAAAACAACGATGGCTAACACAAAAAAAATATTGTTTTAACAAATTTCTAATGCAGCTGCTACAACACGAAAAAAACTCTGTGAGATTCGCTGTTCACTAAATGTATATGAATATACTGTAATCAATAAAATCTTGGTGTAATCATGCATGTGCGCCCTTGCTGGAAAAAAAACCCAAATACCTGCACTATTAAGAGTGTTAAAAAAGCTTTTCTAGATGAAGTAATGGCGTGTGTGTGAGATAGTGTTAAAAAAAGGTAATAGCCATGGTTCATGTTTTCCTTGTCTAGCTGCAAACATTGAAAACTGAGTTCTGGAACGCTTTCACCCAGATTAAAGTTGTACTAAAGCTTTAGAAAGGGCCGCCAAAACATGAGGCCAAAACAAATACAAAAAACTTTCACAAAGGAAACTCTGCTGCTGCTCAGGACAATAAAAGCCTCAACTCGTAATTACAGAGGCACACAAGTGATACAGCGTGCACACGTGGCTCTGACTAAGAAGACTCCAAAGTGTCCCCAGACAGATCCACAGGCATCAACTCGATTAGAGCCGCATCGCGTGATGCGCTAGGCCAGCAAAGACCTCTAAATCATTGGCGCAGATAACTTTAAACCCCCAACTGCACACTTTGCCATCTTTGTGACTGCAGAAAAGGGTGAATGTCTCCAAGTGTGATGTCAGTCCTTCCAAGGCCTTAAACCAGAGACGTGTGGTAGGATTCGGCTTATTTACCACTGAGCCCTGTCTCTTGATCCGCGACACTATTTCCCGTCCACATGTGTGACTCTGACAGAGTTTACTGCCAGTCTTAAGCTTCCCCAGCACATCATGAAAGATGAGGCTGAAAGAAATATCAGCTAACACAAAACACACACACACACACACACACACACACACACACACACACACACACACACACACACACACACACACACACACACTCCCTCAATGAGAGCATAACTGTTCCTTATAAAGTTGACATTTCACAACCAATGGTGAAAAAAAAGGTCACATCACTACCACATGTCAAGCAAATGTGAACAAGAGAATAAAGTGCATGTACGTTATGGGAATTTGGATTTTTCTTTTCCTGTTGCAAATATATTCTGCATTTTGTCAAGAGTGCAATATTTCACTTCAGCGGACTGGTTCCACAATTTTAGTATGACCAAAATATCTCAAGCATTTAAATCAAAGAGAAATAGTGTAGTAGTTCTAAAGAGAATACTGTGCTGCTCTCCCCTGTTAGTTGTGTGCATTACAATCTGCCATCATTCGTTAATTTCAGGAAACCAGGCTAGTCTCTCATTTACTGTGTTGGCCCTTGACCTACACAGAAGACAAAAGAAAAGAAAAGGGGGGAAATTTCCAGTAATTGACTTCCAATAAATTTGAACCAATTTCATATCATCGGGAAATCACAGATCCTTAACTATACATAAATATCAACATTAAACTCTTTCAAAAATAATGACCTAAGTCATGTTTTTACATTTCAGCAACAAAAAAACTGGACCAAATGTTAAATATATGATAGGCAACACAATTTAATGATCATTATACTTGAAGAATAAAATTGCATAACTGTCAAAGTGAGGATGTGCAGGATTTTAGCAAACCTGGTCAGAATCATGTGAGGATACGGAGAATATATAACAATTAAAAAACAACAACGTTTTTTTGTCTTTTTTGTGGGAATAAGGACTACCAATTTCTTGTAAACTTTGAGGGAGACATACCCAGATAAACACTGTCTTCTAGTGGATGTTATTGAGTACTGCTTCTTTCACAAAATATTCGCAAAAAAGTACTACAACACTACAACTGATCAAAATTATGCAAGCAATCAATATTATATGATTATATTCAAAATATACTATGTTCAAAATGTTGGCAAAAATATTTAAATTAAATGTTTTGTTCTTGTTGTTCCTAACATAAATACTTGTCATTGCACATAAAATATGTATTTGACCTTTTCTTATTTATTTATTTGAATAAATTATATCTAAATTTATTTACATATACCATATTTGATATTACTTTGGTGAAGACATGATGGACGAGCGTTGCTATAGTAACCATAGATAACAGCCCCGCCCCTTCTGTTTGCCTATCCGGCGTGTGCTCAGTGAAATTCCACCACTTACACGCTGGCCACGCTATTTGTCACCTTTCTGCGTCAAAGTCATTTGCTTCAAGCTAAACTACGCCGTAAAAACACCGAAAATTGACTCTTTGGATTACCTGGTATGTACATTTTCTGCGTCTTTTTTTTTTCCATCTTAAAGCCATCGAACTGGAGTCGGTGAACTGGCACGACTTTTTGACTGTTTCTATCTAGATATTTATTTTAACAAGTGTGCGTATAAAGAATGGTAAGAACCCACGCCTGAAACGTCAAGAGGCCTTCAGTGGTCCCATAGAGTATTGCACGATAAGATCTAAATTGTTGTACACTTAGTTTTCTTTTCTCCACTTTTATTTTAATGATTCATGTGGCAATGAATGAACTGGTGCGTCTGTTCCTGTTTACTTCCTATTTCAGGTATAATGCTTGGTGTCATTTTATTGAAATTACCAAACATACAAATGTTAGAAATGCACTGCAACCAGGTGAAATGTAAATAGGGAAAGAACAAGAGAAAACAAATGATGACATTCAACAATAGAGGTCATTTTAATTTTGATTTGACGCATGAGCCCTTGTTTGCAGAAATATTCTTGTCCCAGTATTATCAAATGTTTCGGACAAATGACAGCAAATTTGCTGTAAACTTTTAAAATGTACACGTAATTGGTTCATAGTATACTGGGAAGTTAGTCACTTATTCTATTCTGAATGTATTTGAATAAGAAGCCATTATACAGAAGTTGTTTCATGAAAAAAGTAGCCTTCAACCCTGGAGCTAGTTTTAGATGTCAGTTCCTCCCATATTTGTCGACAGAGTTGTTTAATGGTCTTCAAAATATACAATAATATCACCATGCCCAGGTTGAGGTCAGCTACAGCATGTTGAATTTGTTTTTATCCCCCAATATCACCTTACCTAAGAATTGTTAAAACAATTCCAGGCAATTGTTAAATAATCTACCAAGTGTGAATTGAGTTCAGTTGAGGACTGAGGGATTTGGGGGCTTTAACCGTTTCTGTTTCGGAAGTCTCTGGTCATTCGTCAACAACTTTGAAAGGCACTTTAATGCAACCTTTACTCTAGCCAATAGCTCACCACATGAGAGATGAAACAATGAAGACGAAAAACATTGACTTCCTCTTCTTGTTTCCTCTTTTCGACTCGAGAGGGATCAGTTGTGCTTGCAAGAAGTTGCAGAATGTGCTTTGGTGCTTGTATTTCTTTGTGTGTGGGTGTGTAAATGAACTGTCTCATTGACATGCTTTATTTTAGAATCAACCAATGTTAGTGTGAGACAAAGGAAAATGCACCCAATGTAAAGATCACAATTCTTTTATAATTTTGAGAGCCACATAAAATAGGTAGATTAAGACGTGGAATATCTCTTTGTTTACTTATTGTGTATTTGCGGGTGACTCAAACATGTTTTTAGTGTCTTAGGAAATATAAAAAGAGGTTTGAAATGCATGATTTCAAGATTTCAAGAGGTTAGATTTTAAATTTAGTACTAAAAACATTGTACACAATATTCTCTTTTGAACATTTTTGCTTTATTTTTCTCTTGTAAAGTCCTGCCTTTATTGCAGAAGACATGAAGGATTTGACCATGGAACATTCTTGTAAATTACGTTTTTCAGTCCTTGGTAGAAAGCAACATTTTATTCAACTTCTAAAAGTGGATTTTTTTGTTGCAACTCTCAGTTAAGGGAAAATAAATTGATGCTTTCCTAGAAATTAAAATGAAATAAGATAAATACTAATACCAAAAGTATTCATTCAAAGAACACCGCTTTCGAATACGTTATCTAAATCTCTTTCAATCTGTTTGCTATCTTTCATGTCCAAATGAACCAGTTGGTTGCTAAGAGATGATGTGTCACATCGCTGTGATCCATCCTCTGCGTACCTCGCTCATGTGAAGTTTAACGTTGGTGATCACATCACTACGAACTACCGCTTACGCAACTACCATGGCGGCATTAATTGTCCCTTCTGCCCTCACCAACACCACTGCTGGGTCCAAATGTGGAAGTGAAGGGGCAAACCTGGAGAGGCGCCATGTTGCTCAAAACATGGTCCTGGAGAAAACAAGGGAGTTCTTCCAAGTCTGTGACATTGAGAAAAAGGGCTTCATCACTCAACGGGACATGCAGGTGAGGTGATCAAATGTAACTACTTACATTTAAAACTGTATTCCTTTCTAATTTATATTGACAAATACTAAATGCAATAACTTTTTCAAACCTATTTTTTAATTCCCAGAGTCCCATTTTTTTTTACCCATTTATTATATATTTTGCCAATTTCCCGTTATCCATGCTTGCAAAACATGGAATGCTATTGTCTATATTATGTTGTATTTCAAAAAGAAATATTGTACTGTTTTTCTTATTGGACAATGTGCGTTTTTTTATGAGATCTGAAATTTTCGAGCACATGACCGCACCGCATCACTCTGTTTATGCACCAGTAAAACAGTTTAAAATCCCAAATATTGAAGTAATTATTATTGTACTATTTATTATTAGATGTGTCTAAGTTTATTCGACAGCACATTACAATACGATACAGCACACATTAACACTTCCACGTTTAAATTTAAATTTACAATGAAATCATTATCTGTTCTCTCATCTGTGATTCTGATAATTAGACATGAAGAGAACACGTGTGCTTTAGTGAAAGCCGCGAAAGAGGAAGGTGGTAAAGATAGTCTACTGAGCAACATGGGCGCTTTGTGATCCGAGCTCTCCACTTGCATTATTGTGCAGATTTACTCGGCCCTCGGATGTTGCCGTTCCATTGATGAAGCACTCGAGAACACAAACACTCGTAAAAAAATTGCTTTGATATGAAAGCCTGTTCTAATGAGGCTTTAGAGTGGAACACTACTAGAGGCTGTTACTTACAATATCTATCCATTATGCTTTCAGACACTCACTGTTTCAACCTATGTAATGGAGGTGTCCCAGAATTTTATTTAAGTTTACTTATCCCCACCCTGTCATAAATGGATGTTCTTTGTCAAAGGATGCAGTAGAGTAAACATATCCTAATACCACACTGTTTTAAAGGTGTGCCTTTGTGAGTGTGTGTGTTTTTAACCATTGGTAAATACTATGTGACAGTTACTGTCATGGGTTTTTGGCATGATCACACCTTTATGTAACCTCTAGTTATCAGATTCAATGCCTTTGTTGGCAAAAGACATCCAGGCCATTTGAATTTGACTGTGATCACTCACTAAATTCAAATGGATTTCATATGAATTAAACAGCTGTTGCTGCCAATGACACTGACTGATTCTTTAGTCGCTCATTTATTCTTGAACAAATTTTTCAATTAAAAAAAAAGTGATTCATCGACATCACTTGTTTTTCACTATAGTATTTAATCTTAATCTCTCTCTCTCTCTCTTTTTAATAGCATTGGTCTATTTTAGTGTAATAACATAAAATGTTATACATTTTCCATATTGCAACCTGTTGGAAAAGCGACATTTTATTTGGAAGGCACTTGAAAATAAACATGTTTGGCCTAGTTCTGACCTAGTCAATCATTGAGCCTCTTATTTGATCACTACTGGGAATATTTCAGCTGGTCCTTGGTGTGAGATTCCCCATTACATGTGCATGTAACAACAGAAGAGTTAAATCACACACCATTTTTCCTGTGGTGTTTAAAACCAATAAAAGAAACAGCTATTGGTTTACCTAAATCACCCTTGAGCCCCTTTAAAGGCGTTCCAAGAAACTACTATTGTAAAAAGTCTTCCTAATGGCTCTTATGTAGCCGTTGTTATAGCTACTCTGTTGTATTGTCCTTTATTCTGTGTCCATTGTCACTAACGGCTGTTCATCTTGTCTAAAACAGAGGCTTCTTGGCGAAGTCCCTCTCAATGCGGCCGACTTGGAGAAAGTTTTTGACACGCTCGATTCTGACAGCAACGGATTTCTAACCCTAGAGGAGTTTTCAGCTGGCTTTAGTATGTTTGACTGCAATTTATCATGGACACAGTCCAAACAACATGTCTAATATGTTGGCTTTAAACTGTTTTCTAGGTAAATTTTTGTATGGCAGGGAGATTTCGTTAAAAGAAGGCATGGGAGAAAATCCCCCCTGCACAAAACCTCCGGAGGCACTTTACCTTAGCCGATGGGAAGCGACTTCGGTAACCTCAGAGGATGAAGAGGAGAAGCATTTTTCCATGCTAATGGAGCGCCTCGGAGCCAACAGGGTCTTTGAAGAGTGAGTATTCTGTGAGTCACTTAAGTGGTCAGTCTCGAAAAGTTGAAAACTTTTCCTGGACATCATTTCTGCCCAATTGTTCATTGTTGTAATGAAAATCTGTTTTATGTCACAGCCCTGTAGTTTCCTCATGTTTCCCAAAGTTGTTTCTACTCTATTCATCATCAATTGCTCCCATTGGTAGCTGTTCATAAATTGAGCACTTCTCTTGTTCCATTTAAAAGGACTGAAAGAATGTCTCTGTTGTGGAAAACCATAATTTGTGTGGTCTTGTTTAATTTCCAACATATTACAAAGACACATGGCTTTTCTCAATAAAAATATGTAACGCGGCGAAATAATTAAAACCTGAATTTTGTCAGTGAAAACTTCTTTTTGGAAAAATATTTTTTGTTAAATTTGTTCAAATGTTGACATTTAATTGGCTATTTTTATGTCCATCTTAATATTTTCATGGAACCTGCTTTTTTTTTTTTAGACCTGCAGAGGTACGTAATTTGTGGGCTGAGCTACGACGGGATGAGCCACACCTGTTGTCTAATTTTGAGGACTTCCTAGCAAGGGTAACATCGCAAATAATTGTGGCGAACCAGGAAAAAAAGGAGATGGAGAATGCACTGCAACGGTCAGAAAATGTAGCAGACATTTGGATTCCATTGAGATTAATGACGCTTTGCTCTTTAATCTGAAAATAAATGCAACCACATTCCTTACATATGATTAAAACAGGACTGAATGACTTACTATGAATCTGTTATAGAAAAACGGCAACACATGATGATGAGATCCATCGACTTTACGACGAAATGGAGCAGCAAATAAAGACTGAAAGAGAACGAATTGTGTTGCAGGTAAAACAAACAAATAATTAAGCAAATATTTTTTTTTTTAAATGACCTTTTTTAAATCAAATGGATCTCAAATCAATTTTAACAAGGAGGTTGGCAGTATCTGATGTTTCAAAGCCACCACTGATCACTCACTTGGTGCTTGTAACGTTCTCTTTCATTTCTGAAGGATTATAAGAAGTTTATGTCCCGCAGTCAAGACCTTGAAAGACAGCTGACCACTAAGGAGAAAGAGTTGGAGCAGCTCTTTCACAAGCAGAGGAGCGTAAGTGATTTTTTTATTTATTTCGCATTTTAAATCCCCGTTTCCTCAGCGATGCACTAAGTAGGGTATTATGAAATAAAGAGCAGAAAATCCGAGCACATCCAATTGAAAGGTCATTCTTTTGCTCCGATTGTTCATTCGCAGTTGGAAGATCAGTGTCAGGAGCTTCATAGTGTGCAACATGTGACCAATGTGGAGAATGTAAAGTTGAAAAAAACAAATGATGAACTGGCAAAAGAATTGGATTATGCCAGTCAAGAGCTGCTTTTGGCACAGGAACAGCTGAGTTTGCTCCACGAAAAGTCCACACGACTCAACGAGGAGCAGGAAATGTGAGTGATGGCAACGCCGTGACCGGACGTTTCGTCAAAATACGTTTGGTCCCCGGACGTTTAGTCGACCGGACGTTTGGTCGACCGGACGTTTGGTCGACCGGACGTTTGGTCGACCGGACGTTTGGTCGACCGGACGTTTGGTCGACCGGACGTTTGGTCGACCGGACGTTTGGTCGACCGGACGTTTGGTCGACCGGACGTTTGGTCGACCGGACGTTTGGTCGACCGGACGTTTGGTCGAACGGACGTTTGGTCGAACGGACGTTTGGTCGCCGGGTTCGCTCGCTGTCAAATTATGACAGAGAGTTTACTGTTGATATTTTGATATTAGATATTTAGATATTAAACTCACACTCTCTCTCTTTCATGATTATAATTTTGAGAGCTGGTTTCAACAGTAACAACCCGGCGACCAAACGTCCGTTCTACCAAACGTCCGTTCTACCAAACGTCCGTTCTACCAAACGTCCGGTCGACCAAACGTCCGGTCGACCAAACGTCCGGTCGACCAAACGTCCGGTCGACCAAACGTCCGGTCGACCAAACGTCTTTCGACGAAACGTCTGAGTACCGGCAATGCAGAACCCCGTTTGTTGCACTTGCACTTACACTGGAGACAGAATATGACATAGCCTTGTTAATAATGACAATGACAGGGAAATATATCGGATGACAGAAGGACTGCAACGTGAGCGAGCAAGCTTTCTTAAACAACTGGACATGATGAGGTGTGTGGACTTAACAAAAAAAGCTGTGAATAATTTACAAAACTTGGCTTAATGCGGTAATATTTAAATTTATTTTTCTTGACTGTTTCATTTTCCTCTATGAAATTTGCCCTTCGCAGATTTAGTGGTTTGAGTTGTAATCCATTCTTGTCCATTTTTTCTCAACTTTTTGTGCAATTGAGCCTTTTTAATTGTAGGCTTCTTTTTAGCGTTAGTTGAAAATGTGAGTATTGATTTTTTTTATTGAAGCGTCTCCAATATTTTTCTTTCAGGGAAGTAAACAAACATTTACGAGACGAAAAAGACATTTCATTTCAGGTTTGTCATACGTACCAAAGAACAATTTATTAACTGTGTGTGTGTCTTTTTAAATGACATCAATAATAATTATCACTCATGTTTGGCGTTTCAGAATCCTCACAATTTTAAGAGCACAAGATTGCAGCCAAGGCCTCCATATAATGCTTTGACAAACACTCACTTCCCCAAAAGGTAAAAACATTGTATTTTGTGCTGTGCAACCTCCCAAGTTGAACCCAGTTATGTGCAGACTTTAATTTACTTTACTGTAATTTGAAAACATAGTTATGTTAAGGGTCCTAAAACATGGTGAGCATGTAATCTTGATGTTGAGAATAGATTTGATAACATCACAACCATAAATGATTATTATGCTAAGGTTTCTAGTGTTGCTAGTACTGGTACATCTTGATAGAATGAAATAATGGTAACATAACAACGACAAAATAGAAAGCTTATAGGTAGCATTTTTACAGCCTGCATAAGTCTGCTTCTCATTCTGGTTGTGACATCATCTTATTTTTGGAGATTTTTTTATGGGCCGGATGATGGCAGCTAAGAAAAGAAGACTAATTAGGACCTGATTTCATTATTAAGGCTTTTTCTGTCACTTTTTGGAAGTGTTTTGTTTGAAAATATCTGCTTGCACAATAAAATGACTTGTTGAAGTATTTCAAAGCCCTTCATGTCAATGTCTTTAAATCGTATCAGCTGTGAGGATGTGGAAGAGGATGTAAGTAAGAACCAAGCCAAGAAGTTGATGAAAACATGTGGCCCAGACGTGACCAGATGTTACCTACCGAGGCTCATCTCCATTGAGGAGGACCACCTCCCACATTTGCTCCAAAATGGCGCCTGCACCCAATTCCCTCTTCAGCCATATAATGAAGGCGAGGAAGTGACAGACCAGGAAGAGAATATAGACTTGATGATGAGTGATATTTATCCTGCTCAGCTTCATTTGTCGGATGAAGTTGAAGAAATGTACCAAACTCCCACGTCTCCAAGGGGTCAACCTGTTGGCAAGGAGACCAGCCTAAATGTAAGCTTTTGTTTGAGTTTGATTTATTCCAGCTAGTTTCAACCGTTGCTCATGTGTACTATTTGTAGGAAGAAAGCAGTCCCTCGTTGCCAGACCGCCTCTTTAAAATCGTTCTTGTGGGGAATTCCAGTGTTGGCAAGACCTCACTCCTACGACGCTTTTGTGATAACTGTTTCCATCCTGACACTTCTGCCACTGTTGGTATGAATACATTTATCAATTCCTACATTGTTATAAAAACTGGATTGATAACATTAAAATGAATACAAGCAGCAATACGGACAAGTTACAGTTACTCAAAAGAAGGTGCAAATATCATGTTGATATTGTAATTGCAGGTTTGGACTACAGTGTGAAAACAATAATGGTGGATAACAGCCAGGTGGCACTGCAGGTGTGGGATACGGCAGGACAAGAAAGGTCATAAAACCATAACATCCATTAAAATTGTTTTATGGCGACAGTTTGACTTTAAATTATGATTTTACTACTTCAGAGACTCCTCTATTTCTTCTTTCAGAATAACCGCTGTTGGTTTTATCTGTATTATTTCCCCATTTAAGGTATCGAAGCATTACCAAGCAATTTTTCCGCAAAGCTGACGGTGTGGTTTTAATGTATGACATAACAGTTCAGCAGAGTTTCACAGCTGTCAGAGAGTGGCTCACAAGTGTAAAGGTAAAACTTAATGTTTGTTCATTTTCTCCTCGTTGTCTAGATTTAAACCTTAAATGCCTGTCTTTTAGGAAGGCTCAGGCGAAGACATAACTTTAATGCTGTTGGGAAACAAAACCGACTTGGAACGAGAAAGACAAGTGCATAAAGCAATGGGGGAGAGATTGGCTAAGGTCAGTCTTGTTTTTCTTGTAATGAAATTGCAGAAGTTTCCTCAATTTTGACTATTTTATTACCAGCTATAATTTCTTCACATTTTCCAGCGGCATTGCGGGGAAAATTGATTTATGTGTGTTTTAAAGGACTGTCAGATGACTTTCTTTGAGTGCAGTGCATGCTCAGGAAAAAATGTAGTAGCGGCTATGCTTCATTTGGCTAGGTAAGTAGGATATGTTTTTCTTTTTTGCCAAAACACCAAAATTCATTTGCAAAATAAGAAGTGTCATTTTACCGTGAAATGAAAAAATCAAGCTGGGTTTGAATGTCAAGCTCATTTTAACTGCTCGTCCCCAATGTTCCCTCTAATTTTTTGTTTTTTCTGGGCAGAAAGACAACCTCCCTGAGCACACTGAGTACCGGTGTGAGCAACATCATCATTGGTTGCTATGGGTGCACACTAGTATCACACCTGCCATAAGCAGGTGTATGTCTACTACACATAAATGATTTAGTAATAATTAAATGTAATGATTAATATCGATGAATGGGTGGCCCGGCGGATGAGTGGTTCGCGCTTCGGCCTCACAGCTAAAAAAAAGGGATTTTATTTTGTGCGCTCCATATGATTTTCTGTGCGCAGAGAAGACGAGAGTAGTGCGCAATTGCGCTCGCGCACAGTTTAGAGGGAACATTGCTTGTCCCCTATGTGAGCATCAAATCTGTTTTATTCAAATATGATGCTGGCAGGGTGTAAATGCAGGAGTTCTGACTTTTTGGTTTTCTTTCCTTTGTGTCTCAGAACCCTAAAAGAGCAAGAAGATTGCGAAAAAGAGAAGACTGTCCAGTTGATCAGCAGCTCAATGGAGAAGAAGAAAGTCTGCTGCTAACAGATAAAACACACTTGCACATTGTCACTTCCCCTTATTATTATTGTCTCCGACTTATTTTCAATCATCAAATTCTTTTAAAATGTTGCCCTTTTCAGTCACGCTCTGTCATATTTTAGCTACATATCAATTCAAGCTGGATTTTTCCACATAATTCAATCATCTTTTGCAATACAGCAGAACAGAAATATATGTGAAATGGTACTTAATGTTTTCTGGAGGTCACTTCAGCGTTTTTGTAATCGGTGTTGTTTCTTATCACTGCTTTGTTTAATGTCTTGCTCACTAGGTTCATCTGAGTATTATAATGTGTAGCATTTTCTACTAGAGCTTTGTATATATTGTTATTTTATTCTTCAATTTTTGTGGCTAACAGCTCATGTTGTAGTGTAGTGGCTATTCTTTGAAGCATTTGAAATGACTTGCAGACAATCACATTCATTTGATTGTATCGAAAACATTCACACAAGATGCATTTACTTGCCAAGTATTTTATACACGTAATACTATTCATTATTTAATGTTATACCAAGTAAGTTATATATTATGTATGTGACCTCCGATACAATTGTAATTCTCTCACTATTAGGGGTTCACTACATCTGTTGTCTTGCACATCAATTTTATGTGTACACACTGATATTTAATTCATGAAAATAATAAAGTATTGAGTATTGTTCATAAAGATTCAACGTTCGATTTATTTTTACAGCATCAATGAGTGGGGAATTTTTCACAGTGCAATTTATTCAATTTTCAAGACATCACAACAGGATTTGAAATACATAGATTTGAAATTAAACATGATTAACTGGAAGAGACATAAAAACATGCTTCTTATATATGTAGTGGCATTTAAATCAACACCCTCGAAAGAGTTCCCAAATATACTATAAGCAGTGCCATGATTTTATGCACATATTTTTAACAAAATACATACGTGTACTGTGCAACTCTTTGTCGTGTCAGTATTCCGTAAGATAGATACAAGGGACTAAGAGTGTTACTTTTTTTTCAAATTTATTACAGAAAACATATAATTGATCAAACCTATACTTTAGATTGGAAGTTCTTAGAGGGTATACCGTAGTCACATTATGCATATATTTAGCTTACTATTAAACGTATTGTCCAGTCAGTAGTTTTTGTCTGTGTGGAATTCCGTAGGCCGTATTAAAATGACCAGCAAAATTGTTTGATGTGTCTAACAACAGTGTACACAAGTCGTGTACAAACAAATGAAATGTTAACAGATTGTTACTAATGTAAATGCAGCATTGAAAATAAGAACCAGGAACACTTGGGAACTTGGTCAAGGCATTAAGCAAGGGAAACAAACCAGTCATTTCAAGAGGAGACCCATTACATTAAGAGCAATATTTAAGAAAAGGCATTTTTCCAGATTATGCTTGGTTTTGATTGTGTGATCTTTATCATTTCAGTTGCAGTTTCCGGTGGTGTAGAACAGGCCTGTACCATAGCGATCTTTGTGTCATAGAATTTTTGATACAGCTTGATCATTGGATCACATTCGTTTTTTCACCATTAGTGGGATAGCAGAAAACAGTGTGAAACTATCTGTTAAAACTGATGACACAGAACACAATATGGAATTCCGCAAGAGTTGAAATCGCCCATCACGCAAGGTATTAGTACAACTAACTATGAAACACATTACCTTTCATATAACACCTACTGAGTAGACCTGCTGCTTGCACACTTCCTGCAGCAGGGTAATTATCCTTGGCTATGATGCTCAGGTCAATATTTTTCTCATCACTAAGCATTAAGTGATACATTAATGGTTTCAAACCCAACCAAAATTAAAATGTTTCACACCCAAAAAAGTGGACAATACCCTTATAAATTGACATACCCCCCCCCTAATCAGTGTAATTCAAGTCATGGTGAAAAACAACACAAGTACATCACTTCATTTCACCAAAATGTACAGGTAGAATCGAACTCTGAACACACACACACGCACACACACAATTACATTCAGAGGTGTTTAACAGTCTCCGCCCATTACTTTCTATCCAACAGTGTGCTTAGCGACTTATTAGTGAGGTCATTTCTGTCTGCCCCATCCTTGTCCTAGTTGCACCTTCTTTCTGCTATTCACGAAGGCTCTTTTCTTCTCTCTCTGCTTCTCGCAAGCCTTGGAATTGATGTCTCTTCTTAAACCTAACGCATTTTATAGTCATGGCCTATCGCTGCTTCGCACAGTTGTCCTTTAAAATCCAGCTCAAATGTAAAGTCCAGGTCCCGCTGCATTCAGAGAGAAAACTGAAGTAAATCCAAATGATAATTGCTCTCAATGTTACGTTGTCATGGGTTGATATTTATACTTAAAATCCGCCGGTAAAAATACAGGGATTAAATTCAAAATGAAACAAAGTTATTTTTGTAAATGCTGGACGGGTACAGGTGCAAAAAGCTTGCTGATGAACTCTAACAACTGTTAACCAGATGTTTTTTGCCAGGATTTTCCTGGGATTATTTTGTTTGCTGTGCCCTATGTTTCCATTTTTTTTTTCAAACAGCTTTTAAACCCAATTGAATGCTACAGTTACCATTCATTCATTTTCATTACCGCTTATCCTTACAAGGGTTGTGGGGGTGCTGGAGCCTATCCCAGCCAACTATGTGCAGGAGGCAAGGGACACCCCGAATTTGTTATCAGCCAATTGCAGAGCACTAACAGACGAACAACAAATCACATTCATACCTAGGTGCAATTCAGTGTCAAAAAGGTCTCAAAAAGGTATAAATACTAATGATACCAATGGGCAAAATACTTTTGTATAACACTTACGATATTTTTGTCATTTGGCTTCATTGCAATGCTGCCAGTAATTTCCTCTCCTCTTCGCACTGTCAAATAGTCCTCCAGGTAGAAGACTGTCTGCTTCCAGTGCGTGTATGCAGCATTTGGAGCTGGGACACATGTAATACACACAGACACACACGCATGCATGAGCACACGCATGAAATTACATGCCTTAGCATATATATAAATATATATATGCATGTATGTATATATATGTATATATATACATATACAGTGGTACCTCGAGATACGAGCTTAATCCGTTCCGGAACTGAGCTCGTATGACGAGGTTCTCGTAACTCGAACGAACGTTTCCCATTGAAATGAATGGGAAACAAATTAATTCGTTCCAACCATCTGAAGAAAACACCAAAAACAGGATATTGGATTGGAAAACATGTTTTATTTCTTATAATTCACCATCTATTAACAAAGTAATAAATAACGAGTGGTTTGATAGTAATAATGTGTTTAATAGGAGTAAAAATAGACACATTTCGCGGAGGGGAGAGAACACACACGGAGGCGGAGGGGGGGGGGGACTGTTCGGGGTGACTTTCTCCACGGCAACATTGCACTCTTAAACGAACAAACAAATTTAAATTAACTTGGATAACTAAAAAAAACAGACACTCAACCTTTAATGTAACTTCAAACAAAACTAAATTCTAAATTAGTTGTAATCTTTTTTACCTTACTTAGTTCTACGGGTTGACACCACCTGGCCGCTCCGCCGAAGTCTTCAAAACGAACGCATCAAGAGTTGTTTGTTTTTGTCTACCCTTCAAAATATTTCGATAATGTCGCATACAAATGTCATCATAATACGATGATGTGCGACCACTTGCCAGTTTGTCAGGGTGAATCGTTTCTATAAAATCCGAAACCTCTTGCTACTTCGCGAGCATGTCTTTGATATCTTTTGTAGCCGCCTCTTCCACCGCCTCCTCGCTACTAAGTTCCGGCAACAAATGTTCACGCTCCTGTAGGTCGATTAAATCCTGTGTCATGAGTTCTTCGTGGTGCTCGGCGATTAGGTCATTCACATCTGCCTGCTCGGCGATTAGGTCATTCACATCTGCCTCATCAAGTGCTCTTTCCAAAATTCACGAAGGGTTAGCTCTGTGTCATCTGTCACATCGAAGCATTTCTTGAATAAATTGTACACCAGTAGTGGCTTAATTTTACAGTCACCGCTGGCATTAGCACACAACGCTAGCGTTAAGCGGTCTTTCATAGGTTTGTGTCCCGGTAATGCCTTCTCTTCTGCCACGATGAATGTTCGCCTGGGCATTTTTTTCCAAAAAAGACCAGTTTCATCGCAGTTGAAAACTTGCTGGGGGTGTAATTTTCCTGGGCGATAATCAAGGCAAATGTCTTGATAAATTCCACCGCAGCTTTCGAATTGCAACTCGCCGCTTCTCCGTGTCGGATTACAGAGTGTATTCCAGATCGTTTTTTAAATTTTTCGAACCAGCCATGACTCGCTTTAAATGTTTGTGAAGTTGTTGAAGGCTCTCCTTTCGTTGATATCAAATCTATGTAAATTCGGCTGGCTTTTTCACAAATGGTAGACTCGGCCAGGCTATCTCCTGCTAATTGTTTATCTTTTATCCACAATAAAAGAAGGTTCTCCATCTCGTCGTGAATGTCACTGCGCCGGTGGGAAATCATAGATAGTCCTTTGGTCGGCCTCTTCTCCTTAATTGCGTCCCTCTGCTTAAGGATGGAGGATATGGTTGACGTATTCCTCTCGTATTGCCGAGCGAGCTCGGTAACACATACCCCACGCTCATGTTTTTCAATTATTTCGCGTTTCATGTCCATTGTCAACGGTCGCCTTTTCTTAGCAAAACTTTGCCGATCCATTGTAATACGTATTGTTTACCTGGTATGTAAATGTAGACCAAGTGGGGGGAAAACGGGTGTGGAAATGCAAAGTCCGCCCACCAGTGCTCGTAGACATATTTTTTACACGAAAGAGATGCAAAAACAAAAAAATGCCATGGCGACCTGGCTTGGTCGCATCATGAAATTTTGACCGCATCACGGGCGAATTATTCGATCGAAATTTCCCCCGTAAGACGAGCATTCCGTATGACGAACGGTCGTATGACGAGGTACCACTGTATATATGTATATATATACATATATATATATATATATAGATACATATATATACATATATATGTGTGTATATATATATGTATGTATATATATATATATATATATGTATGTGTGTGTATGTATATTTTTCTTTTTCCCTCAATCCTATAATGTCACTGCAAAACAAAGCATTACCAAGTTAAGTAACATGAAAAGCAGCTACATCCTACCTGTGGAGAAACCAGTCTTTTTATGACACTTGGTGAACTCAATGTTGAAATAAGTGACCAATGCATGAATGTAGTCATTTCTCTGGATCTGCAGACAGAATGCTGATGTGAACGAGAGGTCTTCAGTCTTCACCGTGTAGATGTCCACCTCCTGTTAGTGGAAAGAGATGGATCTCTCACATAAATGTAAATCCACAGGTATTTCACTATACATCACGATGGCCAGATTTAAAAAATGTATCTTTTTATATTAACTTTGGCGGCCCTTGATGGCGATAGAAATCCAATTTATTTGTGACTCAGAGTCAAATAAGTCAAATTGGATTTCACATCTACTCCCGTTAATAGAAGTGAAAGATAATCACTGCCTGCCTAATTTATCATAGAGCATAGTCATAACAAGATCACTCCGCTCATTTGGAACTTCAGCGGGGAACCATTGTTCTCCCTGACAAGACAGACTTCATTACAAGCTTCCTTTCGTTATTTCCAAAGTGACGGTGATTCTGCATGACCTCTGAGAAACATTTCACAATTAGCATCAGACATTGATTAATATCAAAAGAGTAAGAATAAGGTCTGCTAATGAGCAATAACGCATAAAGCGTCGATAGAACAATGGCATCACAACATTGAATTTGGTAGAATCAATATAGCAATGAACGTGCCTTTTATATTTATTATGGGTGAACGATAGGGAATCTTTTAGCATACATTTGACTCCCAACTTCTATTTTGCACTCACCACAAGAGTTTAACAGTGTTTTACTCTCCAAATCCAACTTCACACTTAGAAGAATGTTTGTTCTACTATAATGGAAGGTCTAAATCAAATTTTGACTGTGATATTTGATCAAATTGAAATTTATGATACTTGAGAAGCTTGAAAAATGTGTCTAATTTGATTATTTACCTCACTAATTCTCAACCTGTCTTGTACCAAGTGACACATTTTACATCAGCAAACTCTTGCTGCACACTACCAATTAAAACTATTACATTGTATTTAATTTAATTTGGATCATGCAGAATAATCTACAAGTTGGTGTTGCACATTAACAATCAATACATACAAGTCATAGTAAACATCACCATGCAACTGAGATTGCATTTAGAAGCTGATATGAACGCTTCCCAAATGGCCTATATAAGTATTTCTTTTAGCTGTTTTTTAATGCTTAATGTGAGTCTGCTTACAAAACCAAGCTCAGACACAACTTTAAGATGTAATCCTAGAAGTGACTAGTGATTCATGACTATTTTATTCTATAAAATAGCCCCCTTAATCTATAATAACATATATTGCTACCCACTAGATGGTGTTATATCTTATTTTGACACTGGGTGAGAAGCATCTGGTTTCGCCTCACAGATGCCATGTCTTTCAAACTTCAAACCTTGAGGGCTTGGGTTTTTGTTCCAAGCACAGACAGTTGAAGCAATGTGGTTTATGCTAAAACAAGCAGCACCTAACTGCTATCAACAAATTACACTTACGCTGGTGAAAAGGTGTGGCCTTTTGTAGTTGAAATGAAAATCCTGCAGCTACTGACTTAGTAACCCACCCAACCACTAATGTACCCAATGTGGATAGTTTGGAGAACCTTGCCCTACAGCACCGCTGTCAAAGTGGCGGCCCAGGGGCCAAATTTGGCCCGCCGCATCATTTTGTGTGGCCCGGGAAAGTAGATCATGAGTGCCAACTTTCTGTTTTAGGATCTAATTAAAATGAAGAGTATAGATGTATATTAAATTTCCTGATTTTCCCCCTTTTAAATCAATAATTTGATTTTTTTAATCCATTTTTTTCTTTGTTTTTAGTTCAAAATAATTTTGTAAAATCTAAAAATATATAAAAATATTTTCAGTTTTCCACTTAAATGGAATATAATTAAAGAAAAATTTTGTTTCCTCTTGCAATGAAAAACAAATGGTTAAATAAATGATTTTCCCTTACGAAGAAAAAAAAAGCTCAAAAAAACATTGTTTTAGATCTATAAAAAAAATGGAATATTTAGGCCTTTTAATCCATTTCAAAAAAAAAATCTAAATATTATATCTAAAATGGTCCGGCCCACGTGAAATCAAATTGACGTTAACCCTTGCCCTACAGCAAGTCACCCTAAGAAACTGAATAGAATACGGAAGAATAAACATATTATTCATCATAATTAATGGTGGACAAAAAACATTGTTAATGGTCGTAAAAATGGATGGTACATACCTTGACGAGACAGGAATTGGTCACCACCTGTTTAGGATCCACTATATCGACCAGAGGCTCTTTCATTGCCACATTGCGAATACAAGTCATGTCAAAACCATACACATTCTCCCACCCTGCAGTAGAAAAAAAACAGTATAATTATTCTAGCATGTCAAAGAATAAAGAGGCTACTTAGAAATTTTTGTGTGCATTAAAAAGCTGAGGATATAGACATTGTTTTGAGTTATGTGACTATAAAAACCACAAGAACTGAAGAACTGAATGTTTTCCAATGTAGCACTTTCAATTCCTTACGTTAGATCTTGCAGTGTTTGGAAATAATTTGCTATCGTTTGACACGCAAAAGAGAGACACGTCGTCTCAACAAAACTTCTTTAAGTGCTGCTTTCAGAATCTAGATAAAAATACACTGCAAAACATCATCCGATAGAACAAACAGAGTGAGTTAAAGTCATGAGCGAGCACATTTTGGAGGAAATTTGCCGGGTTACATAACCCACGATGTTCAACATTAAGATTAATGATGCCGTCCCTGTAGTAAGACGGTGCTTTGCTTAGAGTAGTGCTAATGAAAGAGTGGGCTTTGCAGAAGGCCACTTCTACCTTGGTGCAGAGGTCAAATGAGGCTATCTGCCCACAGAAGGACAAGACGAGTGCAGATTGTGCATCACTCATTTCAGTTCGCCCGTGTGCAAACTTCACATTTACACAACTCCAGTGCATTAAATAAATAAATAGTATTTTAAGAGTAAAAATATTGTGAGGTCCCAACAAGACTCCAGGCTGCCTCAACTGTGACACTTCCTTGCAACGAGCGCTCGCTGCATATTTCATAGAATGTAATTAGCATGTATTTCAACAGTTATGTGAAGTGATACAGAATACATCAAAGTCAACATGATTGAATGCATTTTTTGTCATTACTCACCAGGAAGAAGGATTCTCTCGCCCCCCAAACTAATTAAATTATTTGCAAGGTTTAGTAGTTGTTGTAGATGACTGCTGTTGTTTGTGTTTCCTTTGACAAATTTTGGAGAAACTGTTTTCTCATTAAATATTAAGCAATTTGTGGCTTGGTCAGCTAGAGAACATCAGTTAAACTCAGTTATTTCTCAATGATGCTGAAGAAAAATGGGTGATTTGCTCGCTGAACCATCACAAACACCGACTTATTTTGGGGATCTGACTGAAGCAAGATCAGTGGGTGTCATCACCTGGCATATTTTGGGATGATTTTAACTGGCGCTTGAGAACTTGTGGTTTAGTCGAAAACAGGAAGTCCTCAGCATGTGTGATAATCATTTCACTAGCATGGTGTATCTACAAATACAACAATGGTTTTGGCCCTCAAACTAAAGCCACAGGGAGTATTATTATAAAAATGGATATTCTTGTTGACCTGTTGAGCTGTTATACGAGCGTTAAAGATAGGAATTTTCAAAAATAGGTCTCTCACACTCATTGTGGATCTACATTATTTTTTACAGTATTATGTGTTACTGCACACGAGAGACATTCAGTGAAGGTTTAGATTAAAAATTACAGTCAATGAGTTTTAAATGTTTGGAGTTGCTTTGAGCCTTTACTGCAGTTTCCCTCACACTCAGCTTTTTTGTGAGTCTTTTACCTTCCCTTTTCTATTCAACATGAAGAATACTCCATTTATCTTCTTTCAGATAGTCCTGAGTCGCTTCTAGAGTGTCTTTGGAGTCATTATTCAACTGTACTATGAAAGGCCTCCCTATCTTTTTTTGCATTGTATTCAATAGGAGCAAAATAAAATACAGTTTACATCTATCTATTTATTCATGTCAGAAGTTACATCATCACTAAACACTATGGACTCTATCTGTTCCATAAGCAGGCGCACACATAACACTCACTGTCTCTTCCATGTTCATAAATTCATTTATTCATCTTTTGAACCGCTTTATCCTCACTAGGGTTGTGGGGGGTGCTGGAGCCTATCCCAGCTGACTTCGGGCCATAGGCGGAGGACACCCTAATGCTCACACTCATATCTAGGGGCAATTTAGAGTGTCCAATCAGCCTACCATGCATGTTTTTTTGGAATGTGGGAGGAAACCAGAGTACCTGGAGAAAACCCACGCAGGCCCGAGGAGAACAGCAAACTCCACACAGATGGACATGGCCTGGATTTGAACCCAGGACCCGAGAGATGTGAGGCCGACGCGCTAACCACTCAAGTGGCCATGCCCTCTTCCATGTTTTATATATATAATATGGTATGTTCATGTTTGTCAATTATGTCAATGGAGCAAATACTTTTAAGATCATTAAATTTGCCAGACTAAAATGTGTGAAATGATACAAATTCTAGCACATTGACAGACATACTTACAATGTATTTTGAAGTCTTTATATGTCCTGTCCTCAATGGCCAAGACGTACAAAGAGGCACGATCGGGAAACATCAATCCACCAGGTTTCTTTTAAAGATAAAAAGCAGAGATAATGGTCTTTTTCCTTTTGCTGTAATTTGCAATATTCACAGCCGTTCATTATCTACTGCAAAGATTTTGCCTGCACAGGAACTAGGAGACATTTTTCATCAGGACATAATTCACATGTTAGTTAGTTAGTAAACCTGAGTTAATGCCATTAAAATGACGGTTAACAGTTTCAATTACCCATTACTTTTATGGATTTAAAATTTTATCATGAGGAAGGCTATAGGAAAGTCAAATGTAATAATTTCACTTCAGAATCAATGTCCAATATATTTAACCGATATATATATGTGTGTGTATGTATGTATGTATTTATATATATATATATATATTTATTTATTTATATATATATAACCGGCTAGCAGTAAATGTTAAATGAGTTTACTTTACAAATGGCAAACATGACATTTTTAATGAAATTTCAGTGTGTTTTGTGTCATTAATGCCGTGTACCAGCCACTTGTCCCTGGCAAAGATGACCGTGTTCAGCATGGATTCATAGAAGAGACAATAGCCCATCCACTCTGATATAATGATGTCCACCTTCTCCACAGGGAGCTCCACCTCCTCCACTTTGCCATTAATGATGGTGATCACTAAAACACACAATTTGAAAGGAATCTATGCCGTTGTCAAGGCAGGAAATACTGAAGATTTTATGTGGAGACATTGGCGGCGTAATTGTGTGAGAAAGGGATGATTTAAACCACAAAGATAAGCCGTCTGTACAAAGTATGTACCATTATGGTGATCTTAAGCATATGTGCGGCGCAGCTGGAGGTTAACCAGAGCTCTTGTGAGACTGCAATTGGAGAAAAGTAGCTGACTTTTGCCTCTTGCGACGCAACTTTTTGAAAAGTAGCTGACTATGGGTCGCAAGTTTTTTTGGCTTGGTGCAAGAGTCAGTTTTAACCACATCTGAGTCCCTGTGACTCTTTTAGATGATTGGCTTCTTTGTTTTGGATTTTTTTTTTAATCTCAGGCCAAAACTAGAGTATATTTTTTCTTATTTATGTGAATCAGTATGATTCAGTTTCAGTATCAAATGTACTAGTGTACGCTGTAATGTAAGTGATCAAATTAGGCCGTTTTATGGAGCTATGGTACTGCAGAAAAACATATTTTCTCTCCATTTGTTCCCTTTTTATTGATTTGACTGCTTATGGGATGTCATGAACCCATCTGTAATATGCGTGGTTGTCTCAAAACTGTAACAGACCTTTCTATAGCCAAAGTGCATGTTAAAAAAATCTTAGACATTTTTTCAAATAATACATATTGTACAAAGTATGTTAAATGAAAAAAAATCACAACGGCTGTAAAAAAGAAACTTTAACAATGCAGACGTGTGCAAAGGGAATCACTGGTCTTCTCTATAGTTATACTTAGAATTCAACTCTTGCATTGAAGTTGGAGATGCACAATGGTAGCAATTAAGATTTTTGTGATAAAATGTAAGGCATCAGAAAGATGAGAAAGCTCCTACCACTGTCAAAGTGATTGGACTTGATGATCCTTTCTGAGTGTTCAGAAATACTTGAACATTCAATCTAGGGGATAACAGGAAGAGAAAAAAAATACAGCTTTGTCATCTTTTGGATAAAAGAGGAAAAAGACATTATTTTATCTTTAAGTCAATGCAACATTAAGACGTGTGAGGTTCAATCACCCCCCCCCCCCCAAAAAATAACTGTACATTACATTTCATCTCTCAGGGGTCATTTGGACGTGCATCTGGTTGACATAAAAACACATCAGAAGTAAAAAGAGATGCCAAGTCGTTTGGTTAGGTGCAACCAGACAACAGTTTGGTGTCTCCAATAATGAGTTTTGATTCTTTGTGCCTCTCAAATAATGGGTTGGTATGATGGCAAGGGTGTCATGTGTGACCCTTGGGAATATGTGTTTTTGTTGGCCCTACTAGAAAAAAATTAATTGCACATCCACTACAATAGGCCGTAGTTATTCTCCCGTTGTCTCTATTGTGTAATGCCTTTTTACCCCAGAACAGCGGAATTAAATCCTCAAGAGACAACTCTTGCACAGATAAGAAAAGACTGCAAGAGGCGTTGATCGTTGGCCCAAACGCTAAAAAGCCCAAATGTTAATAAGAGGAATTTAAGGCATACGTAGTACTTGACTTGGACTTTAATTAAGAATTTTGATGTACTTAAAATAATTTCTGTTACTGATTAAAAGCACACTCCAGTCATTTTAAGGATTTGTTTATAAATACATGAAATATGTTTGAGGATAAGTGCATGCACATACACAGGATGAGAACAATTGAGTGATGAATCTTTAAGTTATAGCAAGAATGAAGAAGGAGTCATATGTCTGACCTCTTTGAGAAAAAGTGAAAAAATATGCGGTGTTTTTTTCATCTATGTTGGTTAGGAGGATTTCTTCATGGATTTAAGTCAGTGCCCTTTTCCCAAACAGCAGACGGTTGGATCCTAATTTCTTTTGGCATTCTCAATGAAGCAGAACTAATGGTTTCCTTAAATTTCTTAAAATGTTATAAGGAAATTGTACTTCATCATTTGATGATAGGATGCAAATATAAGGCACATGTGACCTTATGGGATCAGTTATAGTGTATAGCACTCCGGCCATCAATTTCTTTATTTTTTCAAAATTAGTACACCTGATAGTATCTTATTTTGCTGGTTGGTCACCCAGGTTTTCACCTTAGTTGCCCCTACTTAAAAATATTCTTTATAAACTTTTGAGTAAAAAAGTATGGGCCTGTCTTTTGTGCAGATTATCATGATCAAAGTGGACTCGATCCCTCAACTAAAATTCAATTTTTTGTTGTTTGAGAAAGCCAGATGGGCATCAGTGACATAAAAGTGAGTTGAAGCTGAAACATAAATGCTGCTAGAGAGAGAGAGGGGGGTTGGGGAGGGGGGTCTGGCCAAATCCTCACGCATATGCATGTCAAGCACTACCTTACAACACTCTTGGCAATTCCAAGTTAATCATTCCTCGCCTGAAGCAAACTACTCTCAGGCCTACTCCCAAAATAGGATCCATGTGTTTATCCAGAGCAAGTGGCATGAATCCTCTGACATGACCTGACTAGCAATGACTTGCGCCCCCTGTTCATGGTGATAGAGAGGACTCTTTAATCGTTACTGCTCGCCATGTGTACGGCCTGAGAAGCCATAACACTTTTATCACCTACCTGTGAGATGGGAGATTCCTCTAAGATTATACTAAGATGGATCTGTGGTGCACTGCTTCAAATAAAAAGTGTGGTCGTATCAACAGAGGAGCTAAAGTAGTAGACGCTCTCTAAAAGGCTGTCATATTCAGATGCGTGAGTTACTTACACCATACACATGTTTTGCTCCTGCCTTGGCTGCAAACATGGATAAGATCCCCGTGCCACTTCCAACATCCAGAACTATTTTGTCCTTAAACACGTGCTTGTTATGATACATGGAATTGCGGTAGGTGAGTGTCCTCACTTCATCTTTCAGCATCTCCTGGTTTAATGAACAACAAAAACATGTGTTGCTTTACATAAAAATCCTGCACAGAAGGGCCGTTTATCACAATAAGAACTGCACCACAGTTAACGACAATTTAATGGCTGTTATTGGTTCCCAAGTGAACCACTTTCGAGCATTGTTTCATTTGAACAAATGGAAGTGTACACGCTGCAGTTTTGCTACAGCGGGGGAACAACTAACAATTCAATGTACGTAGTAGCTATCATACCAATAAGTATATACACGAACATACCTCATGGATACCAAAGTGGGCATAAGAGTCAAAGTAGTAGTCTTTTGAGGTCATCTCGTCAGGATTACACAGCTTTCCCATCTTGCCCCGACCAGGACAGCTGGCAAGGGTGGCAGCATGTGGTGGGCGGGGGGGTCTGGGGGTGGGCTGGATGGAAGGCACGGGCTTTGGCAAAGAGCTTGGCTGAGCCAACTGTGAGCCGATGATGCGGACTGGCTGTTGCTGCGGCTGTTACAGAAACAGTAGATTTAAATTACTGGAAAAAGATGATACTTTGCTTCTTAACTAATTGCATGTCATTCACGGTGACAGGTGTCCAATCCATTTAGGGTGGGAGGTTTCGCAGTGATCATTCTTGGACAGCACTCAAAAATCAAATAGATTGAATATCTTTTCCAAACTCAAAACCCAGGTTGCTGTTCCATGTGGCGGTTTGGTTTGCCCAAGCAGCCCAACGATTCTAGCATACACGCTAGATCATCAAATTGAATTTAGCCCATCTGTTAGCACAAGGAAATAAAGTCTGCTATAAATGCCATTATTATCTGTACAAAAATAATCAACATGTCTGAGGACACAAGGCTAAATAAAAATGTTCAGTCATGTGCAAGCATGATGCCATGATAAATTCCGCACACTCAAAAAATTGTGTAGCTACATACATGTGTGTACAAATTTATCCAACTGCCATGACGAATGTGAATGCTGGCCTCTCAGCCATTGTGGGTATCTGTTGTGTAAATGTATCAGAATGATAGAGACATCTCCTTGTAAGCATCATAATTTAGTTTGCTAGGAACAATGCACATTCATAAACATTTACATTTGTTTATAGGTATTTTGCATTTGATGAACTGTTATTGCCCATGGCTCAATGCTATAGTGACTAATACATTATGCATTTAAGCCAAAGCGTCAAGTTGGTGTGGTTTTGTTCTGTTGAACTTTTTAAAACATGCGTAGGCGTGACAAATAGCTAAGTGATGCCAGTGCATAAATGTTAGGAATGAATGCTGAAGTATTGGTTTCTAACTTGTAATGCAAAATAAAAGATTTGTATTTAGGTATCTGCAATTTGGACTAGTACCACGGACAGCGCCAAATGGGATCCAATGAATAGAGATGGCTCATTCAGCTTCTTCATGCATTGTTAATTTAATTCGATAAAAGAGTCATTTTTAGTTGATTCGGGTGACTGCAGTGCAGGCACCGTGGAATCGATTCCCACTCAGTGGTGGTGTGACTATGAATGCGACCCTAACCAGGATATGAAGTGTTTAAAAATGAATGAACTCATCATTTTTAATAAATCACCACTACATAATCTGGCTAAAATACAAAAGAAGTCTATAAACAAATTACACAACCTACGTACGATCATAAGTAAACTGATTTATTATCATGACCCGATTTGCAATGCATTGCTTTAACAACCAATGTTGTGGTAGGACAGCATATTCATTTGTCGGGGCTTTATATATATATATATATATATATATATATATATATATATATATATATATATATATATATATATATATATATATATATATATATATATGTATATATATATATATGTATATATATATATATATACATATATATATATATATATATATATATATATATATATATATATATATATATATATATATATATATATATATATATATATATATATTAATAGGCAGCCCAGTGGGTGGGTGGTTAGAGTGGTGCTGGGTTCAAATCCAGGTTGGTCCAGCTGTGTGGAGTTTGCATTTTCTCCGTGGGCCTGTGTGGGTTTCCTGCCACATTCCAAAGACATGCATGGTAGGCAGATTAGAGAATTTAAATCGCCCCTAGGCATGAGATGTGAATGATTGTCCGTCTCCTCGTGCCCTGCCATTGGCTGAATCAGGGTGTCCCCCGCTTTTGGCCCGAAGTTAGCTGGGATAGGCTTCAGCACCCCCCGTGAACCTTGTGATGATAAAGTGGTTCAGAAAACGGATGAATAATTTAATAGCCAGCGTTTCATCATGTAAGAAAGTATAGCAGAGCAATGCTGATTTTTTTAGCAGCTGTAGCATTGCTCATGTTGAAAACTACTACAAAGTCTTTGAAGGCAAAACGAGACAACCATGATGTGGGCCAACCAGGTCATATTGAAGACACTGTATATGCAGGATGGGCAGCACTTGCCACTTGGACGTTTTGGGATAATATTACTCACTTATCCCCAAATGCCCAGCATGCCAGTTAACACACAAGTACGTATACAACCTTGCGATGAGGACACCTCCACCCCCCCCCCCCCCCCCCCCCCCCCCCCAACTTTCCAACTGGAAGCAGGACCCCAAGACAATTGTGAGCGTCAGAGTCCTAACAAGTAAGCGCAGCCGAGCGGTTTTACGCGGGCGAAAAAGCCACTTGCTGACTTACCTCAACGTTCTCGGAATCCGCCATTTTTCTCCTTAGGAGCATGCAACGCGTCGAGTGCTTGATTCCCATAAGAAAAACGTGTTCTGACGCTTGGTAGGTGAGAAAACGGCGTCTCGTGCACCTCCAGCTTTCCGACGGAGATTTGTCATTGAGCACTCGTCATTTTCATTCCCCGATGCATCTGGAAGTGCAAAAAATTACAGGAAGCACCAAAGGCCAGCAAAGTGTCGGTGCCGCAAAGTTGTCCAGATCCCATGGTGCAAAACTTCTGCTCTTCTCTGTCAAGGCAAAACGAGAGGAAAGACGAAACGCAATGAAAATGCGTCGAGTGAAAAGGTGTGTGGTTGGCACTAAGAGCACCACCGGCGCATAATAGTGAATAGCAAGCCACTTTGATTGATTCCACTACTGCAACGTTGTTTCTAAAAATAGGAACAGTGCGGTTACCTCACACAGCGCACGAACCCGCGCGCGCCGACGACGACGCGCACGGAAATCTGATGAGTTTGATACGTGTGCGGGTCCTCGCCGCATTACAGTAGGCACAACATCTGTTCACAGGCTTGCCACTCAAAAATCACTTTAAACTGGAAATAACATTTTTTTATTCATTCATTTTCCGTACCGCTTATCTTCACAAGGATCGCAGGGGGTGCTGGAGCCTATCCCAGCCAACTATGGCCACCAGGTAGGGGACACCCTTAATTGGGTGCCATTCAATCCCAGTACAGTTATGGTATTACAAGGGTGCAGCTCATTGCTTCTTAGCATATTTTGTATAATCCGTGGATCTTTGCCTCATTTTGTGTTGATCTTATTTTTAATTTTTATTTTCTCTTAAAACACTACAATTCATTAGGGTCCATTAAAAACAAATAATAAATTATATTTAAAAAATAATTAGGCAGATTGGATTTTTTCATGCTGCTTCTGACGTAAGGTGTGGCTCTTTGCCTCACAGTTTAAAATGCTGGCTTTTTGTGTCTAACTTGTTCGCCATCCCTATTATATTCTTTCATTTTCTGGACCGCTTATCCTCACAAGGGTCGTGGGGGGAGGGGGTGCTGTAGCCAATCCCACCTAACTATGGGCACCAGGTGGTAGACACACTGAATCGGTGGCCAGCCAATCGCAAGGCACAAGGAGACAGACAACCATTCAATTTAGAGTGTTCAAACATCCTACTCTGCATGTTTTGGGATGTCGGAGTACCCGGAGAAAACCCACACAGTAACGGAGAGAAAATGCAAAGTCCACACAGTGAGGACCGACCTGGGATCAAACCCACGACCCCAGAACTGAGAGGCTGAAATGCTATCCACTCGGCGGCCGGGACGCCTGCATTTATTATATGAACTTAAAATGAATAGAATGATAATATAGAAGCTGGTGTTGGCACACGTATTTTATGATTCGCCTGATGCCAAGAACCTCTTATCTCATCAGTTGACACAAGCGTTGGGGGCTAATATTTTTAATACTCTTTGACATGGTTCTATCGTTTGATTGGTGTGTAAAAATTAGTGAAAGTGGCCTTTTAATGAACACTGAACACTGCCCTTGGAACAAGCAAACTTTAGTACCACATTTATCTGAGTATAGGGCACTGTTAACATCATTTGTTTTCCCCTAAAATTAATGGTTCTTTTATAATCCTTATCTATGAATTCTGGTGTTGTTCAATGACATCAAAGCAATTATATTGGAGCTCTGGATTATATGGCTCCATGCAGTAAAAAAAAAAATCATCATTCACCAAACCCATCAAGAAAACAAATATAAATGAATTAATATATAAAAGAGAGTTTAACAATAAAGAACAAATGGCAAATGCAGTAAATAATGCACTATTACGCCTTACAAACAGGTGCGCCCTTTATATGAAATATACTTGTTCATTGATGGTGTGCTTTATAGTTTGAAAAGTATGTTATTATGAACATTTGAGGAGTAAAATTAAGCATGTCAAAATTTCACAGTGCAATTTTATCAATAATAGTATGATAGTACGTAATTGATTGGCGTGCCATTATTATGCAGCCAAAAAGTTGCTGTGTCACAGGCATGTGTTCCATACAGTTGCAGTCCTTGCACTGCAGCTATTCTGCAATCCTGGCATTCCTATTACTCTGAACTACTTCTCTTGTATGGTGGACTGGAGTCTATTTTAAGTAATGGCCATCCTTCTTTCCCACCCACACTACTCACCATTTGCTACATTATTCAGCACTGAGAGTAGGCAGACAATCACCGGGCAGAAAGCTGCAAAGGCAGCATTATGTATTTCCATGCCAAGTGACAATTCATTCATTTGTACCTAATATAAGACCTATATTTTGCCATACAGATGGTTCTCGTTTGAACCAAATATAGATGACTTTAACCTGCTTCACCTCTGGGTAATTACTGGAATAATGAACTATAGAATTAGTAACAGAGAAGGCAAATGACTCCTTTCCTCACAAGCTCCTTGGGACATTCAAAAATACACTGGGATGACTTCACCTTAATGCCCTGGCGTATCTCAATTGCTCTTTTCCCTGTTTAAAATATTGCACTGCCTGCTCTAGCTGAAAATACCTTTCTTCTGATATGCTGTGAATTTTAACAATGTGTTGCTTTTGTCAGATTTAGACCTACAGCGGGGGTGCGTAACCACACCAGTGTGAGTGCACGACAGAGATTCATGATTATTGGGAGAATACTGCTACTCTGCAAAGCCTAATTAGGTCTATGACATCCATTTCATTTGAACGCCAAAATGCTTTGATTCGGACCTATATATAGTACATTTGAACAGATAAGGGACAGAATGTGTTGTAGTTCATTAAATCCATTGTGCTATGTAATGTGTTAGTGCCATAGTGGAGCAAAGGTTACCTCTTTGACATTTGCTGCCTTTCTATTCCCAATAAATCTCATTTAACACATGCTCGAATCATTCCATTCACTTAAAATGTTTCTCATTCTTGTTCGCCCTGGCTTTCCAACAACCTCAAGGAAAATAAATTAAAGATTCTCTATGTATGTAGGAGTTGAATTTCTGTTATGGAAAATATAATTCCTTGAGAAAATAGTTGTCTATTTGGGATTGCAACCAAAAGATAATAAAATTGCTTTGCTTGAGCAGCAATTAAATACCCAACTATTGATTACTACTGCATTTATTCAAATGAAAGTTAAGCATAGATGTTATCCACATTCAAAAATATGTGTACCTTGATACAATAACACCTTGAGGAACTTAAATAAATATCTTTTTTAAGTTATGTGTTGGCAAAAGAACTCTAAAAATGGTAGGTGCTATCAGTGTTGAAGCTGGATCACAAAACTTACAAATAGACTTTCTAATGAATTAAAATGAAATCTCGACAAGAACGTTCAAAGATTATTATACAAATGTCTTCTGTAATTTGTACTAGGTATGTACACGTTGGAGTACCTGTATACCTTCCTCTATGAATGTTTTGACTCCAATTCTGTTGTATCTGCCATTACAATAAGAATCTTTCTATCTCGTTATCGTGTTGGAGCGTACTGTATAAACATAATTAATGGTAATGAAGCTATTACTCACATGAGTAAACATTAGATATTGCAGGTAGACAAAAAATGTTTTCCAGAAAACAAAATTAGCAAACAAAGGCTGAGTGAGATTTACTAAGCTAACGCTCTGCTTCTTCTTATGTACTCTTGATGTCCCCGCACACATTTCACCTGCAGTGATGCAGTCAAGGGAAAAGATTCATATTTTATGACCCAACTGCAACAGTATTTTCAGTTTGGAAACCAGCCGTAATAGAACCCAGAACCAGGTCGTCAAATTTTGCTTATAACACAAAGGCATTTTCTAAGATTTTTTTTAAATAAATAAAAAACACCCTTATAGATAAACATCAACCATGGTTGCTTTTAAAATATGATGCCTCAACTTGTGAGAATATTAAATAATTGACTGCCTTTGACAGCATTGGGTGCTCAATACATTGAACTCCATTGAAATGGTTTGAATGTAACAGGATCGATGGTCTGGAATTAATGAACAATGTAGTCCCTCTTTTTTATGTGTATGCCACCGGATGTACCGGATCACTCAAGGTTGACTGTAATTCTTCCACAGCTCAAATTTTGCCTACTTGGCTACTTGCAGCGAGATCAAATACCAAATAAAGCATCAATCAGCATGTTTACATTCTGAATAGCTAAGCTCTTGACACTGATATTCCAAGAGTAAAGGGCTCTTATTTAATTTTCTATTTACTCAGTAGCAAAATATTTTGTTTAAATTCCAAATTCTAAGATTCATATGGTTGGAATGCTCCAAAAAAATTGTGACATGATATGTATAGATAGATATACAATGTATATCTATGTATGTATATTATACATACATACCAATGTGCAGTTAGCACTCCATTAAGACCTGCTTTATAAATCTGACCAGTGGCGGTCCGTGCATTTTGTCATGGCGCCTTCAACGAATCAATCCAACCCTCAAAAACTATGTTATGGCTATAAAACCTCTACTGCAGCTACAGCTGCGACACATAAAAATAATCAATAAATCAATGCACAAAAATGGGGTAAAATCCACCTCCTAGGCGCATTTAATGATTAAATTCAAATACTGGAGCTTTTCAGACATTACAACCGGGCCAGGGGGGTGATTTCCCTGGGAAAAGACAGCGATGGACGTCAATGGCGAAACGGCAAAAATTGCACTAAAATGGGGTAAAATCCACTTCCTTGCAGCATTTAGTGATTAAATACAAACACTGGAACTTTTCAGATATCAGTACCGGGCCCACAATTGAAATATTATTTAGGAATATAGCCATATTTTACTCACCAAAAATCATTTTTAACTGTACACAATATCCATCCTCCTTTCTTTCTTCCTTCTTTTCTATCGCCATCGAAGCTAATGCTGAAAGTCGAGCCTGCCCTGTTGTATTTCTGGCATAGTCCTTCTTGAAAATGGCTTTAAATCAACACAACAATATATTTGCTTGTGTTGTGGCCCGCTCCAGATACAGTTTGGTAGCTCTGGCTAATCACTAGCCAATCATAGTTGGTGAAAGCGATGAAGTATCCCTACGCCTGCGAGAAGGCAATGTAGTGTTGCCAACTCGAAATCTGATAGGTTAAAGCAACAGTCTTATCGACGCTTGTTTAAAGCGGCAGAGCCCGCAGAACTGATTGTGAAGGCCTTGAGGCAGATTTCTAACCCTGGCAACGAATAATGGCCGAAATGTGATTGGTTAAATGCTTCAATATGAAAACACACATCTGGAAGCAGTGCAACCAGGGGCAAAAGCAATGAAAGGAAGCTAACAGACAATTTGGAATTATTTAATAAGTATTGATGGACAAAATATAATATATGATTGCAGAGAAGGCCTTGAAGGCCCTGACGGCCCGCCACTGCATATGACACTAACCCTTTTACATATTCATGCAATGAGTTTTCATTATAAAGCTTTATGTGATTTCAATGAGAGTTTATGTAGATGTTTAGTTTTCTACAACAGTGTTGATCGCCATCTCAGGCAAAAAATGTGAAGCCCAAAACAGATTGATGACACAAGCCTTTTAAATTAATCTTGTAAAACACCAGAGTGCTGCTATAGCTCACAATGGCAAATAGAATATAAATTATCCATGTGGTACTTGGCAACAAAATAACTTTTAGAAATCTGCACGCTGTTAATATGTCCAAGCTTACTCCTCGAAAACACTTTAAGATCGCCTCTTGGCGTGATGATACTCTTGTCCGCATTCCGTTGAAAAAAGTACACTGTATGCAGACCTCCCCTATGGTTTTGAGTGCATTCAGTTCTAAGGTTCTCGACAGGGTTTGGCATTCTCCTCACACTTAATTCTCTTCACCCATGATTGCACCATCGCAGGAAGGATGACACTAGTGGCTTGTCAATAGAGGGCACTGGAGACCCGCCCCACTGCTTGGACAAATTGATTCCAAGATTAAAATTATTTGGGACTTGCTTGACACTCATCCAAATGACTTAGATCATAGGGGCTCAGAATTGTCTGCAATTAGGAATCCTCTTGATTACGGAAGTGGGCATTTACGGTGAAAATAACCATTACTAAGAAAAAGAGAAAAATCATTTTCCGATTTAGTTATCTGCATTTTGCTATTTATTTTTTTCTTTCTGAGACCATCAATTTTCATGATTTCATCATTGAAATAGCTAAAAATGGGTAATACCTGTTTAAATATGTGTCTCACTTGCAAGGTCTTAACTGACAACATCAAGACAAGTGAAATTCACATTGATGCATCGTTGGTCATTTGCTGGAGATTGACAAATTAAAGACGAGAACGTGACAGTTCCATTTTGAGCTCAAGTGAGCTGAGAAAGGAAAAATATCTGCTTCTGTTTCTCAGGCCATCCCATTCAGTACAGTCACTCGAAAGATTTGTACATCCCAACTAACTGTTCACAAGCCAACAGCAATAACTATATTTAACAAGTGCCAATGTCCTTTTGGATTACGATAATGACCCTGCTGCTTTGAAGTAAACATGTACATGACAAACATCCTTCAGGTACCGAGAGCCAATTGGACCTGTTTGGTATGCAGAAGCGTTCAGAGCAATAAAACGACTCACTGCAGGTGAAATCCTTCTTGGGGCACTCAGCCAACATAAAGGCTTATAGCTCCTTCATCCTAGAGTGTCGATTCATATCCATTACCAGAGCTTGTCTGTGGAACAGGACAGCTGATGGAAATTAAAAATGAAGATCCAATGCTGGTGAGCCAACTCTGTGCCAGAAACGAGCAGATTTCTGTGAGATTTAATTCATTCTGATTGCAGGCTCACAGAGCGAAAACAAATATTTGTGTTGAGAGGATGTCCAAAAAGTCACCCTATTCTCATATGACCTCTTTTCATTTAAAACTTTTATAAAACATGTCAATCTGAAAACAATTGGAGTTTGTCACTCAGCCGGATGGAATGTAGCATGTTATTCGAATCCATAATCATGCCATTTAGTGTTTGAAAACTCTCACTGATGTTGCTCATTCTTAGGAATCCATCTATTTTCTTTAACATTCATCCTCAGTCAAACAGTATACATTTTGAAATTTAAACAAGAGCAGGGGCAACAAATGAGTGGGAAAGTTGAGGAATGCACCAAAGCATTCCACTGGTTAGAAACTTTTCAACTAAACAAAAAACTAATTGACAATATAAACACAGGCAGGTATGTCTAGCTTTTGGACTTTGGGCAGCTTTTACTTGGGTAAATCTTACCTCGCTATTATCACATTATGCTCATGGTTATTTGCAACAGATGATGACAAACGTACATACATTGCATTCAACCTCCCAGAAGGGAGTCTTATTCATGTCATGTGTTCTACTCCACAGGCAAATCAGCTCATCTTCTATCCTTGCATTTCCTGCTGTCTCTCATTTTATAATTGGCATGTGGGGACACAATCTCAGACACAATTCAGTCTCCAGTCTTTGTTTACTGGGTGGTTTCTTATGTCAAAGTTTAGTCATGCTTGTCTTCTTGAAAGTTAAGTTAATTGAAAATTCCAAGATGCTGTGAGTTGGGAATATATGCATTGCGTTTGTGTATTTTTTTGGGTCCTCTGCAATAGGCTTGTGACCAGTCCAGTATAATAATCTGGATTTACAGTATTAAACTCTATCATAAAGGACAGACACAAACATTTTTTTATGTGTGTGAAGGTTTCTAATGATTAATTTTGTTGGTGTGGTGGAAACACCATTTGAGTAATGTCCCATAGAGTGGATGAGACCCAGAGACATTGGTGGTAGTGAAGGCATGGACACATTTAGTTGTTGCTGGATGGCATGAACATTTTGCAAAGGAATTTCTGGAAGAGATCCCAGAACAAGGGAAAAAGGGTGAAGTAACCTGAGGGTTCAAGGCGAGTGGAGGGATGGAGGAGCCGATTTATGGTGGAGCCTGTGGTGATTTAGCTGGTTGTTGATGTGAGTGGAGTAGTAATGGGTCTTGGCATGGGAAAGAGCAGCTTTCTATTTTAACAAATGGTCCTCGAAGGCTTTAAGGTGGACGTAAAGGCCGTTTTTTGAAGAGCTGTTCAAGATGATAGCCGGCAGCCTTGATGGTTCAGAGTTCAGGCATGAATCAAGGAGCAGGGAAGACAAAGAAACAAGCTGTTTCTCAATTCAAGGGTCGCACAGTGCTTAAGCAGCTCTCTATGCCATTGTTATATCTGCATGTGTGTTTTCAATTTTCTCTCTCATTCCAGCTACAGATTGAACTGGATGGGTAGTCATTTCACCTGCACCAAAAGTGCCGGTGAAAGAGTCAACATGAATATTTAATACAATGCGGAGAAATTGAGATGCTGACACAGGCTAATCAGTAAACTGTTACGATCGTGGGCAGAGGATCCCAAAGCAGGCAAATGCACAATCTTGATGTGGAACTTTCTATTTATTGAAAGCATTCCAAAGACAGGTGAAGGCACAAAAGGAGCAGCGTAGGCGAGTCGTCTGGGATAGATTCATCTCAACTCAAACACCAACGACGCTACGGGGAAAAAATATAAATCATTGGATTTGATTTGTGTGAAATCATTAAAATTGTAGCTCATGATAATTTTAGCTTTCCATATGTGAGCTCTGCCAGTACCTAGCAGCTCTGATAATTAACAGGTGAACAGAAAAGACAGAATAAAAAGGATCCGAAGAATCAAAAGGGCCTCCTGTGGTGTCTACCACAGCAGGACTTCACTTTTTTTTAATTCTCTTTATGGATCAGTGCCCATGAAAAAGTTTTAAGAGAGACATGATTTTAATCATTGACTACAGATTTCCTGGGTGGTTTGTTCCTTTTCTTTTGTTTGAGGCCCTTAGACAAATTGAGCCGGTCTATGAAATGTGATCACTCACATTTAAGCATTCAAATTCTACTCCAAACCTTTTCAATCTGATCTTGGCTTTGTGAGCCTCAAAGAAACGGCCCCCCAGATAACCCATAAAAAGGGAGTACACCTAATGAATCAATGGTTGGAGCACCAAGGACATCTTCAGCTAAAAACACATTACTGCCATCCCCCTCGTGACCATTCCAAGAGCTTCTTGCTCTGATATGATTGGCTGATAAGGACCTTGTTAAGTATTCCACATTAAATCAGATCAGTACAGCAAGTACTGCAGCTTCCTCATTCACAGTTTTCGACAAGATTCACTTTTGCTTTTTTAAGACTTTTATATCTTCAATAAATACAATCCTTGAAAGGAAAAGTAAATATTAAATCCCACTTAGATGTGATTAAAAAAAAGTTTCCTCTATAAAAATAAAATCTAGAGCTGAAAACTCCCTTTTTGTGACAATTTAAGAATATCCTATGCTAGAAAAATAAATATTTATTACATTTGTGAAGAAAGTTTTGCAGGGTAGTACTTTTAGAAGTAAGATAACATCATTAGTAGTTTGAAAAGTGCTCCTCTACACTGAATGATTACACTTTCCTTAGCTGATAATTGCGTATTAAATATATATTGCTTAATGAGAAAATGGGGTTGAAAAGAGACTAGTTCCTTGTATGCAGGTTATTTTTCCATCAGACGCAGTCATTTCTAACCAAATTTCACTTCAATGTAGTGCTCTGTTCATTTCCGTCACCATGTGTTTCCTCTCAACATGTTACCTTTCTAAGATAATGTACTTTTCCACAAATGTGATTAAAGCCCAGGAACATTACTCAATGCTGTTCCTGACTTTAGCCAATGGGTAGAGGACATGCAGCATTGTTCTTTATTCGACTGGTTTAATGTTGAAATGGGAGATGCCAGTAACAGTGTTATGCTTCCAATCCATTTCAACTGGGAGGGCTGAAAGTGAATGATCATCTTTCAAAGACATTTACTTATTCAGGCCTGCCTCCTGTGTCCTGTGTGTGTTACTGATTGCAAGTTTGATTCTAGACAAGCAGAGCACCGAAAATTGCAGGCAATTACCGACTAGCCGACTATTTAAACCAGCACTAATTGGTGTCACCAAACTGACTTTTTTGTCATTCATATTCTGCACTACCTTTTTGTGCAAAATTGTATTTGTTTGTCTGCCAATACTAATATGTGGCTAAGAACAAGTAAAGGGTTGTTGCAAAAATGTCTGTGTCTGTTTTCTCCTAATTTTGGTAATCCACCCAGACCACCCGACTTTAGGTCGATATGCCATCATGAAGCCGAGACTGTAGTCTTTCTGACTGTGGCATTCCTCGGTCTTGAGAAATAGATCACTGTGACTCATTTTGCTGCTGCAACCCCTCTGGGTGCCCTAAACTAAAATCTCTGATGGTGCTTCTACACCGAATCTACTTCAAAAATTCACAAAAACCTTTTTTTAAATCACTGCATAGACCACTTTATCATAGTTTTGAATAAAGTCAGTGAAGTTTTTTCAAAAAACAACAAATATTTTGAAAAAAATGTCATTGGGAATAGTATTTACAGTTTAAGTTAAGTAAAATCAGTATTAATGATAATATATCTTATTCAAAGTTAGGTCATTTTACAACAATATTAAGAATTTAAGAAGATAAGAATTTAAAACCCCATATTTCAAATAACCTCTGGAGGAAGGCAAATGAAAGCTATCTGTTCAAGGATTTATGCCTCACTTCCCTTATTTAGTTTATTGTCTGAAGAAAAGCACAGCATTGGTGCATCCTGGGTGGCTTCATAAAATACAAAAAAACATTCCTTTGTGTGATGCCCATTGTGCAATGCGTCATTTATTATATGGTGTGGTAGAAATATATTGTAGTACTTTGTAAATTCAACATTCCTATGCATATATTCATAATACCTATATATCCTGATACATATTTAAACGAAAGGACTGGACATACCATTCAAATACACCTGTGTGCTTAAAGGATGTCAATTTCAACAACAACAACAACAACTGCAAAAATTACAAAAAGACAAAATAAGACCTCGTTCTTAAAAGGTGAAAAATACAGGCAGCAACATTTCTTCTAAATCTGAAAGAAGAAAATCGTATTGAAAGAAAACAGTTGTTTTCAGAGGCAGAAAAGGTTAATGATGTTAATTGCCAAGTGATTTGCTGACTCATTGCAAAGTATCACCAGAGAGCTTCTAATTAACCACTATAAACAGTGTTGAATTAATCAAAGGAAATACCTGCACCCCATCCATCACACAAGCATACCCTTGTTTACCTTAGTATTGTACTACTTAGTATTGTACTACAGTGAGGACAAGTGGAAAACTTGCACATGCAGACAATAAGTCTAGTTGTTTAAGCATTTCAATACGTCACTAGTACCTTAATTTTTGTGTGTACTGCACTGCATCAGCCTGTAATGAATGCTTGTAATTTTCCATTGTATGATGGATGCGCTCATCTCTGTACTTGAAATAATACCAATGGACTTGACGGGAAGTCTGTTTCTACCTGTGTGTGTTTGTGTTTGTGTGTGTGTGTGTGTGTGTGTGTGTGTGTGTGTGTGTGTGTGTGTGTAAGTCATAGACTCCATTAGAGATTGGTAATAGACATCTTCAGTGCTGTAAAGTGTTTCTCTTTGCAAGCCATGTTCTGTGAAATGGGTTTGAGAGTAGGTTCCCACTTTACTGGTAGAAGATCTTCAACTCTCCTGGGAAAACATTTTTGCAAGCTTGGTAGTGTGCTACGTTTGTTATTGTTAATTTATCCACACAGACGTTGGTCACTGAAGATATCGAGTTCTAGTCCAACCACAATATTAATGACCTTTGATCTGGAGTGTGGGCTGCAACAGAAAAGGACATTTTTCCCAAAGTGTTTCCGCAAAATTGAAAGTATTGTTTAAACTGTCACCTGGTTTTCCTGGAAATCCTCCCCGTAACATTAAACAATAGGTGGGATACCCTGATTTGGTTGCCAGCCAGTAGGAAGTGTGTTATAAAGTAAACATTAGTGTGAGAGATGGACCAACAATCAGACTAGTGCAAAATGTTCTTTCATTGCATAGACAGCTTCACAAGGGCTCTCAGCTGATAAATGATTTGAGAACCTTCCTCTTCAATTTGCTTTCAGTCCAGAGGGAGGCACACACAAAAAATGATGGAACAATAGGAGAGGAGTCTGGGATAATAAAAAATAAGGAAATAATTTGAGAAAGCCCAAATTGTGCTCTGCTTGTCTCACAGAATTATGGGATTGGCCTTTGATCACAAGCATTATTCATTTGCATTCACAAAAAAGCAATATGTGAGTTATTGGGAGTGTTGTGATACCCTACACAATGCTTACTATTGTGTTGTTAGCTTTGCTTTTACTACATTTACTATATATACATTTGCATGTTCTTCTCCAGTTTGCGTGGGTTTTCTCCGGGTACTCTGGTTTCCTCCCACATCCCCAAAACATTCTGAGTAGGCTGTTTGAACACTCCAAATTGGCCCTAGGTATGGGTGTGACAGGGTTCCTCTTATGATACGGTAAAGTTGAAAAGGAAAACCTACGACCGCAATATGAAACATCCATCTATTTCCGCCCCCTTATATGAGAAGCATGATATCAGTAGCTTCAGCAGAGAAACAAAGACTTTTCCCTCCCCATCCACTTCTTTCGCTCCTACACTCCACTCATACAGTGATTGAACCGCCCAAATGAGGGGTTCCGTTACGTTGTAGCACTCCTGAAGGGTCTCTCGCCTCTCACAGTGGGCAATTCCAGAGTTGAAGAGTGTCGAGCCCTTCTCAAGAGGAATGGTATCAGAGTTAAAGCTGAGGTGAGCCTGATTATATCAAGTGGGAATTTCTCAACCTTACTCACTAGCTTGGACTCCTTTAGAATACGAGAGATGAGAATGCACTTCCCAAGAGCACGCTTCTACAGGCGGGGATCGGACCACTAAGGACAACTTCTTTGGCTACATCGCTCCCTTCACACTTGGTTATCTATTGCCATCAATGACAGTCAATGAGTTGATAAACTTTGCAAACAAAAATGAGAATTAAGCAGATTTTTCTTTTTCAGTATACCACACTAACATATAAGCACATTAAATTTTTAAGTTTAAATCTAGCATGGTGCGTTTGTGTTTTTAGGGTGATACAGACTAAAACCACTGGCTGAAAATTGAAATGAAACAAATTAAAACATTGAGTGGGATGTACATATCAAAGCCTATGGGATCGTATGCTGTTTTATTACCTGGTTTTGGAAAAGCCCAACTATTTTTTTAGGAATTGTTTTCCTTGTGCTTCATTAAAATTGCAAAATGTAATGGAAGACAGAAAAGAGTTAACAATATTTCTTCCTCCCAGGCTCTGCAAGGCCTGTCATTGACACGTCTTTATTCTCTTTAGCACCATGCGACCAAAATGGAAAGAGATGTGATTAACTCTGGCCTTTATCCTTGTATTTCCATTTTAATTTTCCGATCCTATTCCTGCTTATCCCTGCTTTACGAGGGCAGTTTTCTGAAGCCAGCTCTCTCCGCCGCACAGGACATAGTAATTGTTACCCATTTGTCTGAATATGTTTTCCCATTTATTTTGCCAGGACGATGTGTCACCGCAGTCAAGGGAGACACAATCACTTGGCACATGAAATTGTTGCACAATGCAAAATATTATCCATTCATTTTCTGAATTGTTTATCCTAACAAGGGTCACATGGGGTGCTGGAGCCTATCCCAGTCAACAATGGGCACCAGGAGGGGGAAACGATGAATCGGTGGCCAGCCAATCGCAAGACTAAGGAGACGGACAACCATTCACCCTCACACTCATACCTAGGGGCAATTTAGAGTGTCCAATGAGCCCACCCTGCATGTTTTTGGAATGTGGGGAGGAAACCGGAGCAGCTGGAGAAAACCCACGCAAGCTTGGGGAGAACATGCATACTGCAGAACTGTGAGGCCGACACGCTATTCACTCGGCCGCCGGAATGAATTCAATATACTATATCTGAGAACAATGATACGCGTCCACCTTCCAGGAGTAGTTATAAGTCCGTTAGAAGGTCTCATTTTCAATGTGTGACCTTTTTGTTTTTGTGCAGATACAAATTCTCTAGCTGAATTGGCTGAAATCAGTAAGCATGTGCACATCATATGTTAGGGCTTCCAAATGTACATAGAATGGAAACCACGGGTGAAGTCGTAAATCTTCAAAGTATTTCAAGTATTTGATTTGTAAGATCCACAAGGGAAGTCTAGAGTCATTCATTCATCTTCCATGCCGCTTATCCACACAAGGGTCGTGAGGGGTGCTAGGAGCCTATCCCAGCCAACTGGGTAGCAGGCGGGGGGACACCCCGAATTGGTTGCCAGCCAATTGCACAGCAATTTTTTATTTTAGAATCTGTGCAATATTTCAGAATCTGTGCAATATTTTAGAATTCTGTGCAATATTTTAGAATTCACCTAGCCGGGATGTTACTTTTTATACTTTTATACTACTATTTATGTTTTTTTTACTGGGAAAACACACTTTGAAAAGCTTGGAGTAGCACCACCAATTTCGTTATACGCATCTGTGTATGATGACAATAAAGGCTTTTGATATGATTTGATTTTGATTTGACAATGAAATGGACAATCCTTCATGCTCACAATCACACCGCCACTGCTTGGGAATCAAACCCGGACTGGTCGCACCAAAGGATTCTTATAACAAAACTACATCAAAGTAAAGAATTGCCCTTTTAACCTAGTAAAAATAGTCCAATTGTTATAGCATGAAGAATTTGTTTTTTATCTCCTCCTTTGACAGCCCATGTCAAGTTTTGAGAAAAACGTTAAATTAATTCAGGGTGCATTTCACATCTCAAGGTTGTTTTCCAGATGTTGCCTGATGAGAGGCTTTCTCACAATGCACATAAATATTCGAGTCAAAAACTGTCACAAACCATTATGGCCATGATGACAGCACATTCGATTTAACGGTTACAAATCTTTTATGATTGCAAAAAGAGAAGGGGGCAGTGGGTAAACATTCATCTGGTGACCCAGACTTAGAAGAAAAGGTTGGGGAATATGTTGAAAAGATAACACAAAGAGCAACATTATACATTTATGAATGTTGTTCTTCTTTAAAGTTAAATTTAGTTTGCGTATGATCTTTTTACATTTCCTTGCTTAAATGCCGGAAATATCTGTCATTGGAAAATTTCAATTCCGTTATGGATTATATCATATCCTTTCCAATTTATTTGTGGTTTTAAGAGTTGGCAGACGATTGAAGTCGGTGTGATGCTGTTTTTGACTTCAAAAGAAATATTTGTTCTATCCAATGCTGTGTGGAGCTGTTTTGGGCCGTGGAGTTCTTCAGTGTGAGCAGAGTGTGTGGGTTGGTTGAATGGAGATTGAGGACTCCTTCAGGTGTTGCACATCATCACACGCTTTTGAAGCAACCTCCAAATTATCAAAAGATTGCATTTTGGTTGTTAAATCAGATGAGCTGAAGCATCCTTCGTTCTAATGTAATTCTCACACACAAAATGAAGAACCCTTCTAGCTGGAATGAAGCTGGTTAATCACTTGCACATTTTCCACATGAGCGTGAGAGCATTGTTATTGTAGCATCATACTTTATAACTGCTAAAAGCCTTTACTTGTCATTGGAATCAGTACTGTGAAACACTATAACAAGTGGATTTTAGGAAGGTAATCGTGTTATTGTGTAACAATACATCCAAGGAGCATTTAACCTTTTTAGCTACGGCACTCTGGGAATCTTTCATGTCCAACACGTGATGATCGCGGGCTAAATACTGATTACAATATGAAACAAACAAAAAATCAACTTGTTTAGATGAAAAACTCACACAATGAATTCTCCGATTAACAAATTTGTTTGTTGATTGCAGTGGTGTGTGTTGATGATTCAACACTATCCACAGGTTTATCAGTGCCAAAATACTAATATTGATTTGTATTTATAGTATGACCTATTTTGAAAGAAAAAATATGATGTTTATTCTAAGATTAATGATTACCTGCAGGATTCCAGTGGTAGTGATAGTAGTGGTAGTAGTCGTGGTAGTCGTAGTAGCCGTAGTAGTTGTAGTAGAATTAGTAGCAGTAGTTGTTGTAGTTGTAGTTGTAACTTTTTCTTTTATTATCATCAAAACATCTGACCAGATAAATGAATGATTCAATTGAAGCTGTAGAGCAGGCACGGGCAAACCGGTCCTCGAGGGCCGGTGTGGGTACAGGTTTTTGTTCCAACCGATATAGCACAGACAGTTTAACCAATGAGATTCCTGCAGAAAACAAGAAGCACCTGACTGCAATGCACTGATTGCACTTGTAGGACACCGGATTGGTGAAAAGGTGCCCTCTCAATGGGTTGAAATGAAAACCTGCACCCACTGCGGCCCTTTGTGGAATAGTTTGCCCACCCCTGCTGTAGAGTGTTGTTGTTAAGACTGTGCTGGTCTTAATTAGGATCTGAGACATCAAACCTTTACTGTTGTAGTTTTTGTTGTTAAAGCAATATGAAGTGATGTCCAGCCAAGATTCCATGTGATGTGTTTTGAGTAACATTTTATCAAATTGGCTTGGGGTATAAAATGGTCTAACATGATCGTGTTTTAATGTGTATATATATATATATATATATATATATATATATATATATATATATATATATATATATATATATATATATATATATATATATATATATATATATATACGAAAGACGTTTGGTCCCCGGATGTTTGGTCGACCGGACGTTTGGTAGAACGGACGTTTGGTAGAACGGACGTTTGGTAGAACAGACGTTTGGTAGAACGGGTTCGCATGCAATTGATAGATTTTAACATTGGATGAATAGGGATTTAATGACTATTATTTAACATTGAGTGAATAGGGTTAGGGTTAAACAAATGAAAGTCTCGTGACTCAAATCTCGGGACTCGCGAACCCGGCGACCAAACGTCCGTTCTACCAAACATCCGTTCTACCAAACGTCCGTTCTACTAAACGTCCGTTCTACCAAACCTCCTTTGTACCAAACGTCCGTTCTACCAAACGTCCGGTCGACCAAACGTCCCGGGACCAAGCGTCCGGGGACCAAACGTCTTTCGACGAAACATCCGAGTACCCGGTTGGCACGGCCATCTATCAGTTCTGAGATCGAGGGTTCTCACTGAGCTGGCATGGTTTTTCCCTCCCACATCCCAAAAACATTCATTCCCCCAGATACGTGTAAAGCTTTTTCAGATATTATATATGAGTAGGTATGATGAAGTGCCATTTGGGATTTTACATTAATAAACCAAAGACATCTTCTACCCTGTAATAGACAGCCACATATGTGACAGTTTAATAGCTGAAGTAAAGCCCCACAAGCCCTTAGCAGCTCCACGCAGTAAAATCTTTCGAGAATGCTCTTCAAGTGAGAAACGACATTTCATTTCAACAAATTTCTTTGCCTTTTTTGTGTTCTAATTAATGTTATATACCATCTTTATGGTTTGTCATTAGTAGGTGAATGTTTAGAAAATCCCTCAACAAGTGAAAGATCATCTGTCATTTCCCTTGCATGTGCTGTAATTACTAGTGCAGGCCTGCTTGGCAACCTTCCATGTTCATCCCAAGCTGGCTGTTAAATCATTAGCCCATTACGCCCCTCCGTGACGCCCCCTCATCATGTGTCTACCACTCCTGCAGAGAGTTGTGAGCAAATCAGATTGTAGTTCCTGCTGTAAAAAATATATAGAGGTCAAATCCAAATGCATCACTAGAGATTAAACTTCAGTAATGAAAATGTTATAGAATCTCATGAATAATGGGAGAAATAAGAAAGAGTGGACAAAGTAGAATGGGAAAAATGATTTCTAAATCCAACCATGATCAATTCCTTTTTAAATTGCATTTCTCCTATAGGATCATGGTCATAAAAAAGAAGTTAAGCACTACATCACACACAAACCCACAATTTGAGTGCCTGATGTTGCAAAATTCCAATTTGAATAAAAATATGACCATCCATAATTTTGACATGGAATATCAATACAGTTAAGTTACATTTTAAACTGATTGTAGACAATCTGTTGTTTATTGTTATCTTGAAGCAATAATTTAAAAAGCATTATTAGGAATTAACCTTCCATTCTTAAATTCTTGGTTTTAGTCCTCATTTAGGTGCATGATTTATCTGGTGGGAGGCCTGGTGGCGCGAGTGGTTGGCGTGTCGGCCTCACAGCTCTGGGGCCCTGGGTTCAGGTCCAGGTCGGTCCACCTGTGTGGAGTTTGCATGCTCTCCCCAAATTCATAGACTATCAAAAAATCGGTATATATTCCAAAATATTCGCTTAGTTTCTGGCTTTACAAATTGGTTTATTTAAAAAAACAAAACACATGCCCTGTGAAATATCAAAATGTACTCAAGTCATCAAAATATTTATAATCATATATGAAGTGGAGCAAGGAGTTGGTTGAGACTCACAGTGGAATACATTTTTACGTACAATAAAACTGTATTTTAGTGTCACTTCCAATTGTGTTTGATTTTTTCCCCCCTGGAGCACAAAAATCCCCCAGTACTCCGTCTCGCCGCTAGATGTCAGTAAGAGCTTCTTGCTGCTTCTCCACCTCATATCTTGCTCGTCTAAACCAAAAAAGTGCAGCAACTTTCATCATCACATACACGAGACAACATAGGGTGCACCTACAAAGCGAAGAATACACCCCAAAAATCCATCTGATAAAGGGGTGTAAATCAGAGCGACTTTGACTGTCACTGCCTTTTGACCACACAATTGGATTTGAGATACAGCGCACACCCACACAAAAACACAGCTTGAAAAGTTTTATGTGGGAGCTTCGAGCTTGTGTCAGCTGACAGATTGCAGATTGCTGTATTTACAACTATTTTGAAGGTAAACCAACTTTTTAAAAACTTTTATCACACTATAATTACCAGTTTGTCTTTCTTTCTTTGTGTTTCGTGCCGATTTCATGTCCGGAATACTCGTAGTTGACAATATATTTCCAATCCTAATAACAATTATAGTGGCACATTATAACACGACCATGGAAGATTTGATGTTTTTGTTGTGTTTATTGTAGTATATTCATATTAATATTTGTACTTATGCGGCATCATTCTGAAAGTTGTCATAAACCTAAAAAAATCACCTAAAAATAACATAAAATAAAATTTAAACAAATCAGTCGCTCAATCAATAATATATTGGTAACAGCTTTGAGTGCGATGCACCTGCATTCTATTGCGCGTGTGTGAGCGCTGATTTCATAAAATTAGGATGTAAATGTGGTGTTAATGCAACTAATCTTATTCCTTTAATCATTTCTGATGTAAGCAAATGACAAAGTGACTTATTGAATAACCTGAGACCTTTGAACATTCTGGATTTTGTTGAAAATATTTCTTTCATTGTTTACATTTTTTTAAAATTATTAAATACATTTATTTGGACACAAAATAAATAAATCACATTCTCGCTAGACTTCAAATTGAAATATTAAGAAAGACTGTAAACTTTGAAAAGGATCACTCTAAATCTGAGGAAAATACATCCCCACTAGATAATAAGTCTAGACTCGAATTTATACAGTTTAATGTTCTGTTATTAGTAAAAAAATCCTTTGTTTTTTATGTTTTAATTATTGTTTACTACATGTCTTGCAATAAGTCATTTCATTTAATCGAAGGATCAAAGTTTACCTTATCCCAACTGATTCCTATCAAATATTAAGTTGTTTACTTTTTTATGTACTATGTGTTGTGTCGGATGTCCTTCTTTCATAGGCAACATGCGGATGCATTTTTAAAATTTCTCGACACATTTATTTTTTCTAAATGTATACAATATGCAGCTCCTTCAGCTATTTTATTGATGCTTCCAAGAGAATAGCAGCTTGACAAAGTTATTCTTTAAATTTCTTTTGCAACAATTGACCTGCACTTTCTTTGGTACTTTGGCATATTATTTCCCTGCAAAAAGCATTTCAGTGACATAAAATGCATGCTTTCTATCAATGATTGGTGAGCTTGCTTACATTGAAATTACTAATGTCACTTTTAACATCAACTTTGGCTAAAAAGTGACCACAACTATGTCTTTTTCACACAGTTGGTTGGAACGCTGATCCTCCATTTTCAGTTGTGGTGTGCTTATTGTGCAATTCATTAGCCCATGATGTCTTCCTGCCATCCACTGAAAACTCCTGTGATGTTGTTTACTTGTTTCGGGGAAAAAGAGGACTAAAGGTTATTGCGGTGCTTCTCCGGGGCTGAACAATCAAACCAACGATTTCCTTCGAGCAGTCTGTTTTTAAACTTGAAAAGTATGAAGTCATGGATATATCAGCTATATATTCAACTTTGAATCCATATCAATTGTAAGATTTGTTTGTTGAGTGTCTTTCCTGTGGGAAACACTGGTTTATTCGCCGTGCTGGTACACAAAAGAAGCAATGTTGCTGTTACCCTCTCTGTGTTGCGGCCCTTCCTGAAAGTTCCTGTTCTCTGAGAGCACAAACATCCGTACTCTGTAGGGCCTCACAATAGACAAGCTGTTATATCAACATGTACTTCATTCTTTTCCCCACCCAAAGCTTTAATCGCATTCTTGTTGGCCAATTGGTATCAGCGAGTGGCTGTGTGAGATTATACGGTTGATTTGTTGCTGCCAACACTCAATGACATTCTATAGATCAGTGTTTCCCAACCTTTTTTGAGCTGTGGCACACTTTTTGCATTGAAAAAATCTCAAGGCACACCACTATCTGAAAATCTTCAAATTTAAAACTTTGTCACCTATATCAACATCATAAAGTCGCTCTCATCAAAGTTTTATTAACAGGAATTAAATAATCCCCCCCCAAATTATTCCAAAATCTATTTTTTTCACACCGATCTAACATCATCAAAGTTAATGTCCGTGGATCCTGAACAGCTTTCAGTTGGACTGATGTTAAAATAATTAATGCAACCTTTTTTTAATTTTGACTTTTTCTCCCAATATTATGCAAAAAGTAATGTGCTCACAGAGACTTTACATCCCCAAAAGTTGATGCCCCTGAAACCAAACAACTTCCGGTTCAGGCACCGTAAAAACAGGAAAATGACTTAAGTCTCGTAATATTACGACTTTTTTTCCTCCCAATATTACTTCAACCAGCTAGCATTACGAGAAGAGCCGTTTTGTGCTCACACAGACTTAACGTCGACAAAAGTTGAAGCGTGGAAAACCAAACCGCTTTCATTTTACTCTACATAAAAATAAGCAAGAAATTTACTCTAATCTCATAATATTATGATTTGAATCTTGTTTTACATAGCACAATCTACGATTTCATAATTTCGATTTTAATCTTGTAATAGTTAGATTTTTAATCTCTTAATATTTATATTTCTCTTTTGGATTATTACGATGTATGATTTTCCCACGGCACACTGGTTGGGAAACACTGCTATTGATGGATGGATGCAGAAATTTTTGTTAACCATCCTTGACAGGCTGTTCTTTTTCCCCCACCAAAAGGCTATATGAAACCTTGTACCATTGTGTTCTTAGTTTTTGGCCAAATGTATTCAAGAGCACTGCTTAATAACGATCACCAGGAATGTTCTGGATTGCAAAATGTGCTTGGAAATACATTTGCAAAAAATACTCTTTCACATAACAAGACATTGTTTTAAGTATTCATGAAACGTCTTAAGAAGGCAAGGCAAATTTATATAGCACATATTAACACTAGGTGAATCAAAGTTCTTTACACCACATACAAGTCAAAAACACACAGTTATTCAGTAAAGTCACGTTGAATCATCAGGACAGTTAAAAACAGTCGAAGTGGGGAAAGAAAGAAAAAAAAAAAAGAAAATCAGAAATTATGAGTTGAAACTTAAACTATATAGGCAGTTATAAATACATTGCGATAAACAAGACAGTTTATAGCCCTGATTTAAAGGAGCTAACTGTTTCAGCAAACTTCAGACCTTAAGGGAACTCGTTCCAGCGGTGACAAGCATAGTAACTGAATCCTGCCTCATCCTGACACCTGAGAGGGCCAGAAGCTTTTTAGGAGTCAAACAATTCAAGCCCATATTTTGCTCCAAGAGCATTAAGTGAGATTTGTAAACATTCTATTGCGATACTCCAATCTACTAAAAATACTTCCATTCATAGGTTTCTAGTTTGGAAAAGGCACCCCCGTCCTAATTCTGGCTATATTTTGGCAGTAATAGACAGATCTTCTGATGAACTCTAGATGGATGTCTTAAGATTTGCAAAGGTCAATGCTGATATTTCACCTTTCCTTTTTTGGCCCAAAGATGATTTCTGGGTCATCTTTGTCTTTCATGCATTTAACTGAAGACAATTCTGCCATATGGAATCATTGACTTAGTCACTTTGGTTGCTAATAATGATTTTGGACAGCTCTAGCATTATTGATTTCTTTTTCGATGTTGATGTGGGAACACTTTACATTATGTTCTGACAGAATATCACTGATGATTTGAATTAAAGACAAAACATTTTTTTTGTTCTTGCAACAGAACAGAAAGAAGATTTAGACTAATAGAAATATTATTGAAGGTGTTGAGTAAATATGTATGCATAAAAGAGAAACATTTCAATGCACTCTTAGAGTTATTAATGTCATCATGGCATGATTAGTGTTCATTGGGGTAATAACATTGTTCGTCGGATATTGCATCACTACAAAAGCAATCACTACTTCATGAGACTGGCAACCAGCTGAGATATGCTGTTGCCGACAGCTAACTGTTGCTTTGCTGTGATCAGTCTATGCGACCTAAAAATGCAGCATTGTGCGTGTCCCTTTCCCAAACCACAACTGACGAGCATTTGATTCACTGCGACTGGCCAACATGTTCTAGAGGTGGCATGACCTTCCTGTGCATAACTGCTTAACAGATGGCTACAAAGAGGCAGATCCGTCCACTCTTGCTCGTTTTGTGTTTTTGCTGCTTTTCTGTCTTAATGATTTGACTTGGTGATTCTTGGTGATCCCATTTACTTTGATTTGCTTTGTACTTTTTGCTTTTGCTTTGTTGTTCTGCGGCCTTTGCGACTGTACTGTCTAACTTATAACCATGCCTTTTCTTGCTACTGTCACAATGAAATTTCCCGAATACGGGATGAATAAAGTTATCCAATCCAATCCAAAGAGGTTCATAATCCATTAATCAGACATCAATCTAGAGGTCTTTTGGAAGGAGCAGTCGGTCCCCCATTTTGTTGGAGTTTGTCATGTTTAATTTCAAAGGTGTTATATTTTAGCTCAGTTGTCTGGCTTCAAAATTAAACTGTGCACAGTAACTTCTTAAGGTTGCTTTGCGTCACATGAACGAGCAGTGGTAGCCGCTCATTAAATGATACATTGATCTTTTACACGTGTGTCGTAATCATATGCTTTAATTTTGTGTTGAAGGGACTGTTTCAGCTGTGCCGTCTCCCAACTTGGTTGCTTTTTTATTGTTGTTCCAAGCATGATGACAATTGCCTTTTTTGTGCCGTTCTAAAGTTAAATTTGAACCCTGGGACCCTTGTTGAGAAAGGAAAGGAATCGTAATGATGCTGAATTTGCAAGAATGCTAAAATGATGTTTTTTCTTCTTGTTTGTAGTAGTTTTTGATGGTGTTGTGGTTCCAAATCCTAATCTTTTCTCTGCAATTTACAACCATGTTGTTTTCTAGTTAAAAAGAAACAGATATGGTTGTAAACGAGGGTTTCCAAACCAGTACGTGACACAAATTGTAAAACAAAAACTAAAAAAAGAAAAGCAAAAAGGTTTCTTACTGAAGCCTCTGATTTGTCTATGTGTGGGGATCTTAAAGACTTGATCTTTCTTCAGAACGATTCTTACTCTTAAGATTTGAAGGAAGCATTGAACCTGCTGTGAGTAAGCGGAAACTAGGACGCCTCATTGGAAAGGCAGTGCTCGCACTGCTTGAGCTCCGTGCCAATGCACTCATCAAAAGCACCTTTGTGAGTTGAGCCTGCCTCAATTGAACTGTTCAAATGGGATCCTAGCGGCTTTAAATTATTTCTTTTGACCTCGACTCCTTGCATTTGTTTTTTTTTGTGTCTTGGTTTAAAAAAAAAAAAAGAAATACTTGGATGATTCTTTGTACAACATGTTTTTTTTTTAAGTTAGGAAAAAAAACAAGTTGTACAAAGAATCATCCAAGTATTAAAAAAAAAAAAAAAGACACAAAAAAAAACAAATGCAAGGGGTCGAGGTCAAAAGAAATATTTTTTTTTGTGATATACAGACTTGAAATATGTGAGAAAATAGTGGACAAGAACCAACAATGTGGCGCTGGAAGAGCTTTAATTTGAATCAGACATTTTGTCTCAATTTATTTTTTAGTCGAAGTACCGGTATGTTTCACCATATTACCTGAGCAACAAGGGTACTTTGTTCGAGAAAATGACTACTACTACTACTACTAGAGCAGAGGTCCCCAATGTAAGCATTACCTGACTGATTGCTTTTATAAGACACTGTCCCGTTTAATTGCAATGAAATCCTTCACCCTCTGTGGCCATTTATGGAATATTATAGAGACCACTGTACTAGAGTGTTTCAAATTACTTTTTGATGGTTCAAGCTTGGTAACTATTAAATCCCCGAGGAATCTCCCTTTATGAAATATAGCATGTTATTATTTAAGTTCCAAAGGGCGCTTGCGTGTTTCTTTCTGCAAATGTGTTTGCGCATAAAATGTTCTATACAATTTATTTCCCCTGCTGTGCTTTTTTTGTTTTTTGTTTTTTTTGTTTTTTTAAATATCACCCTCCCCGTTTGTATGCATATGTTTTTCATTTGGATTTAAAGCTTTTACCAGTCAGGGGAAGTTTGTAAGTGTGTGATGACTGACTTGTTTAGTTCCCTTCAGAAGGCTTCCAGAGAGCCTTTGGGTACAGATATTTATTCCCTCTGACAGTTCATTTAACCTATTTAAAGTTCCCCGCCTCATTTTTACATGAATGTTGAATAGGGTTGGCATTTTGCCTGTCATCGGTCTTGGCATCTTTTCGCATTGGATGTGATGAGAAAATAAATACTTTATGCCAGACATCAGCTCCGTCTTCTTATTTATTAGTCATATTGCTTTCGCAGGTGTCATATTTAGAATTCCGCCTGACACTGCTGAAGATCAGCCAGTTGTGATTTCAACAATTTCTAGAAGGATTTATGCCTTTGACATCTTAGTCTTCAAACCTTCCGGAATAAGCTGCTGCTCAAAAAGATAATCTATTAGTTAGTCATTTTTTTAAGAAACTTATTTTCAAGTAAATGAACTCTTTCTTTTCATCTCTCTGATTCATGCTGTATGTGTGTGTGTGTGTGTGACTTATTCCTCCCAAAGCAAACAAGTTGACAGATGAGAGCGAAAAGAAGCAGCATGACTTAACATTTTAAGTCGATCTATTATTTGTTGTGAAAAGCCTACTGTTGTGAAATACAGCACCACAAAATTATTTTTATTATAATCGAGTTGGAGTTGACATGTCACACTGATGCCAATCAAATAATCCTGGTCATATTGTTAATCAATTTAAGTGTAACAATGTGAAAAAAGATATAAAATATTGATCTTTATTATATTGGATCACAGATTGGTGATGGGTTTACAGGCTGCTGTAACATCTAGCATTACTTGTAGTTTTTGAAAGAATAGTTTAATTGCAGATCTGCTAAATAAAATATATCTTTTAGGTCTTCAGATTTTTTGTCATTGTTGTATGTGTTTTTTTTTTTTTTTCCTCAGTCGAAGGCAATTATTGTCTCGGTCAATCGGCACCGTCTTTCATTGTTGTCACCAAATGAGTTTCTCCAGCCAAGCAAGGACACATAAACCTCTAAAACACCTTTCAAACCATAGAATTCGTAATGCTGCACAAAAGAGACATTGTATTGTATATATTTTGATGGTGAAAAAAAATTGGAAGGAAAAACATTTGGGGCACTGTTTGCCTTTGGTATAAATGTTTCATTTATGTATGTGGCCTGTCCCTTTTTCTCTACTTGCGAAGGCTCCCAACACCACTGAGTGGTGCTAAGTAGGCCTTCTCTACTCCACTACGCTTGTTTGACACGAATGTTCCCACTCTAGAGCCCCTTTAATGTGTAGATCGGGTGAAATGAAACCAGACTGCCAATTCCAGTGTGCACGCTTCTCTATCTGATCCAATATGCCGTAAGTAAAAATGTAAGATATTTAGAAAAAAATCATTGCCAAAGTGAGGACTATTAACGCAGTTAGGATCATATGTTTCTGTTAATGTTCTTTTTTTTTTTTTTAAATGTGGCTGTCTTGCACACTTTACAACTATATAGGCATTATTCCATTCAGACTTCTGGCATACTTACACGGTGCATATATGGGACATGTGTTTAACACCATCTAAAAGGCGTGACTTTGGAGACGCAGCTGTTATATATCTCTATATCCACCATCATTTTTTAACATTACATTTAAGGCATGCAGAATGATTTTCTTTAAGATACTGAAAAACAGGTTTTACACCTACAGCTACATAATACTATAGTATAATAATATTAAACTGAAGAGTGACTGCCATCCTATTTGAAATTGCCTCTGTAGCCCAATCAGAGCACTTGCCATTCGGTACTTGCTCTGCAAGCCTATATTGTGTTTAGCCCTCATCCTTTCTAACAAAGTCATCCATTAAAATTTATTCACCAGGTTCATTAACATTGCAGGCAGAACGGTCAAAACAAGAAACAATTCCATTTGGGCTCCTACTAAAGGCAATGATTTGTTAAATTGGCTGTCGGTTGAATATCATTGTTCCATTTCTCCAATTTTCTTCTGATGATTTTGTTTCTAGGTCGAATTTTTTTTCAATCAATTGCTACCGTCATGTCTTTCTGAATAAAGATTGCAGTAAATGCTTTACTGTGACATGCCCCACAAGATTTGGCCATAGCTCACTATGATTGTAGTTGTTGGTCACTATATAACAATAGAGTCGTCTGCACAATTATCAGTTTTCTATTGCACGCAACGCATTCAAGGGCTCAGTGGGTAGGCTGGAGTCCATCCCAGTTGACGTCGGGCGATAGGCCGACTGCTTTGTACACTGGAATCAAGTCAATTTCACGCCGTGAAGGAGATTTTGCAGGAATTGATCCCACACCAATACATTCCAAATTTACAAGTGCCGGCATGATGCTGGAAAAGATCCATTGACTCTACTAGCTGAGAACAGTGTGATTTTGTGCTTCTGCTTTTTGAGCTGAGACATTACATATTGATGGTTTGTTTGTACGTAACATGCAAAGTTGGCCTAGTCCAGGAAAAGATAAGACAAATCCAGTTCTATATGTCAGCATGGTTTAATGGTGACCAGGTCTTTAAACACATCTTTGGTATAAATGAAGAATGAAACCGAGAGCTTTTCTTGTTGTATAGGTTTTCTTTTTCCCATGTAGTTTGTAAATAAACACACAAAGCCACTTAGCTTTTTAGCCATGGTACCTAATTGATATGACAGAGAATGTAGTCATATAGTACCATACTATGGTTACTTTCTCTTTTTCAAACATTTCTATGTACTTCTACCCATATGGTTGTGGAAGCCATGTGTCTATTTTGTCAATTTTGCATAATAAATAATATGTACTGACACTGCTTTTGAGTTGTCTAGTGCCATGCATTGCAAGTCTATTGTGATTTCAGATATTCTACAAACAAAGACATAGATTAAACATGTGTATTGCAATTTTTTGGCCAATTACTGTGTACCATCAAGCCTGTTAAGAACACAGGGTAGGGTGTTAGCCTGAATCCCTCAACATTATCCAATAATCACCAGTGTATCTTGGAACAAATCCCCTGAACCCCAGTTCTTACAGCTTGTCAAGTTAATTCAAGTTGATGGAAGAACATTCTTTAAAACAGAAGGAGCAGACTATTTGTGGAATCAATACCAGGTGTGTGAGTGTTTCGTTTTTTAATAGTTGCTAATAATTCTGTTGTTTAAAAAAAAGTGGAATTGTGCAGATATTGCCTTGCTATATTGTTGTTTTGACAGAATGGTTTTCTGGAGGTAATGTGAATTGACCCCCATTTTGACTGTTTAGGTCAAGCATTTTAAAAGATCCATCACGGGCACATGTGAAGAAATATCCCCCTTTAGAATGTCTGAAGAGAAAGTTGATACAGATGCTGTTAGAGGCTGCCATCAAAGTGATTGATCTTCTCAATGTGTTTATGTGCATGAAAAGATGTACCTCTTCTTATTTATGGTGGATTTAAAAGGAAAAGTTTTCAAACTTAGAAAGTGTGTCCTTTCAGTCTTAAAGGCTAGAAATGTAGAACAGAGGCTGGATGTACAAATGAATTGATGGGTGGATAGATGGAAATGGCCACAATTATGGACACAGTTTATCTATGTAAATTTTACATTTTCAGTATGTAAAAGTTGGGTTGCAAAGGATTTTTAAATAATGTGATTTGATGTCATTTTGAGGTACTTGTTCCACCCCAATTTGAAGCATGCGGCTTACATATATTCCATATATATGTCACAATACGTATCCTTAGAGTTTATAAGAATTTTTATTGTTATGATTCACAAATGTTTAACTAGGGGAAAAGCAAAGATTTTAAAGTCAGATTCAGTTATTTATAGGTTTGCTCATACACTCTCAGTAAGATACTTTACTCCACACAAGTTAAGTCATGCTTGAAGCATACACTTATGTAAAGATTTAGATCTTGTTAATTCATCAGATCAGTTCTTCTTAAAGCTTTCTACAACAAATACTCAAAAATAAAATACTATGTACATCAAGCTGAAGGGTATTTACGAAGTGCTCTAGTTAAGCTCATACAACCACTTTTTCCACATTGTAAAAAGGCAGTGGGGAATTGTGTTGATGTCAGTGAAATAATTCACTGTCTTTATTTTATACTTATATATAGGTAGAGTATTTAGAGTACATAGTATTTTTTTGAAAAAAATTGGAAGGAACGTTTGAAAGTTGGGGTTCCAAAGCTCAGGGCAAAATTGTACAAAGGCGGATCAGGTTTTCTCCTTTTATACCAAATTATTTGGGTCTTTATTTGCCTGAAGAGTTACAGTAAGTCTTCTCTAGGTGTGTTGGGTTTCCGTATTTCCATTTTCGAAAGAAATTGAAATGTTAAATATTCAAAGGGTGAAACCCAAAAGAATTCTGAGCCAATACACTGTACTGCCTGTTGATCTTCCATTTTAGGTTAAATGAGGGAAAAAATTTATAAATAAATGCCACTTCTCAAACTGACATTTGCTTTTTTCCCCCCCCTTCCAATTTTCACAGCAGCTTTCCTCATTTTTTGATTCATCTTCATCTATTTTTATGTCACCGTTTCCACTCATCTGTTTCTAGCTTTAAAATATTTACTTATACCCCTGCTTTTTCTTTTTGGTTACATCATTTGCTGGCTGCACTCACCAGAATTTGATTTAGTGGAAAACTCCTTCAGCTGGTCAGTGATTCTGCTACTGCTACTTTTGAAGCAGCTGAGTATACAGAATGTGCTGTGTGTAATTTTATCAGTAACCTCTAGTAAAAAAAATAGCAACCGTATACCACACATAGGGAGTGCTTCAAAATTAACAATACATATTCTTGGTATCAACAAATTCATACCCAATCATGTTTTTCAACGTCATATTGGGAAAAAAAGAAAGATGCACAGAACCATACATATATGTAGACTAATTTTAACCAGAACACAGCAATGGGAAGTAAGTCAAATCACTCTTTAATGAGTTATAGCATTTTATATTATATATTTAAAATGTTGTGCATCTGCAATTTCATCAGTAGCAACCTACTAATCCAATAAAATGCATTTTAGTACTCTGCTTTGCTCAACAATAAGTTTGTGTAACAGACTAAAAGAATGTTTGTGTTATAGTTGTGTATGTATATGTATGCGGGTATGCACGCTTGTTGTGTATCTGTGTGAGAGAGAAAGGTAAGAAAAGAAGGCAAACATGTGTGGAGCATAAGTGAATGTGTTCAATGCATAATGTCGCATTCAGAGACACTTCTATACACATGTGATTTGTCTTTCATTTTGTTTTCTTGCACCAGCGCTGTGGGAAAATCAGTTCCTTGAAAATCCACTTTAAGAATTATGACATCAGACTTCTGTATCCCTTTTTTAAATTAGCGGTAGAGTAAAATTGGAGGACTGGTCTTAGTCTCTGTTTTTCTTCTTCTGTTTGACAGGTCATTGAGGGGGATTCCTAGTAGGACCTTTTCCTCCGTTTCCAACTGCGTGCAAGCAGGTGAGGAATGACGCCAACCTCCATTCTGCTTATGTTAGAATCCACTCCTTCAGTAATTCTTCCTAAGTCTGTTCCTCCTTTAAATGTTTAAAGTAATTGCTTCCACCAAGAAGATGCAATACAATTGATTGAATATTATTGAAAACATACTGAGCTAATAATAAATCACACAATTTGGTTTATCAATCAAATCAAAAGCCTTTATTGTCATCATACCCTAAAGGCTTTTGATATGATGTTGACACACTTTGACTGCTGTTGACAGCGATAGATTGTGATCATTCAGTGCCAGCCCAGTCCATATTTTGTTTTTGTTTACATTTAATTCATCCCTTACACTGAACCGCTGTAAAACTGCATATACTTTCATTTTTTTAAATTAGATGAATCCATAGCCATGGTTAAAGTTATTGTTTTACAATTGTGGTGGAAGAAGAAAAATCCTAAAGCTGCATCGGGAGCATTTTGAGTGTTTGGAACCTAAATATAGTACACATAATCTCAGCATTGGGAATATGAAATATTTTAAAAATATATTTACCTAAATTTAATGACAACCGCAATACAATCATCAAATCAGTATTCATAAAAAAACAACAACTCACTATTGGTCTGTATGTCAGTCTGCTTAAATTTTTTTTAACAATAACTTTGGAAACATTAACATATATAAAGTAACACTTTTAACATTCCCTGTGTTTATACTGTATATTATTAATTTAAACCTTGACAGTTTTCATTTGTTTAGTTTAATTTCCCTGTTGTGCTGTAGTAAAAGCTTTGTGCTTTACCCTGTGGTGTGTGCCAATTAGTGGCAATATAAAGACACACCATGGGCCTCAAATCATCTGATCTTGATAATCTACCAAAAAACATCGCCCCTGCCCCCTTTTTACCCCCCGATTTTAATTTCTTTCTTTCTTTTTTAAGAAAACATTCTAAAATGAGCTTTATCGAACGCTGAGTTATCTGAAGGGCTGATTTCAATGCTTCTATGCACCAATTAGGCAGGTATAAAATTAAATTAAAATTAGTACTGTAGATGATGCTCTCAAGGGTATTTATGAAGACAGAGAAACCCTTGGGAGTTGCTGAGTTGAAAGCAGTGTTGTTTAAAGGGGTTGGCAGTTGAGAGTGGCTCTTAATCAGTATTACTGGTAACACGCAAGCCCCCAAATCCCCACAAATGTTGTGCCAAAGCTTTTTCAATGGCAAGGTTGAGGGGCTGACTGGTTCCTATGCGACCGCTGCCACTAGGCGTCAGTGTAAACACACGACTAAAAGGAAAACTTGACAGTTTTCTCATGCGTATTCCTGCAGTAACATTGCGAATTGCAAGTGTGTATACTTCTGCTATGTTATTTTTTTTTTCCAAAGCTTTTGACTCTGTTTTGAATTTTCCCTGCTATGCAAACTTCATAAATCTGTGCTTGCCCCTGCGTCTAAGCGGAGCAAGATGTCTTTTCAAAAGGAATCCTAAACAACTACATTCACGGTGTCCGTCTAATTCAGGCTCAATGGTGACAACTTTTACGCATAATAATGAGAAGAACGTTTTCGTATGATGTCCTCGTGCTGATGAAAGAGACACACTGAGCTATCAACATGCGATCTGACCTAATGTGGCAGGAGTATAAAGATTTGTCAACCCTGTCCTCCTCCTCCTCTCTTCCCACACTGACAGCAATTCTTCACCCCGGGTATTGATCCTCATTTGGCTCAGATTCTTGCTTTACCTACCCTCTATGTAATGACTGTGATCAGTCTCAGGGCATCTGTTAATGACCCTCTCTCTTTGGGTAAGTGTAAAGAGAGGAAGTACATGACAGGCAAGGTTAGGTGAACATGCTTGGCATGAGGAGGCCGCCAAATGGAATGCTTGGGCAGGAAGTGCTGTGACAGCCGCAAATGCTTTGTGGTCAAACTTCACATGACTATCTGCATGCAGGCAAGCGGAAGGGTAATAGAATCCCGCTATGATGCATGTGAATAGTGTGCATAGGATAAATTTAGCCATGGCCTCAAGCAGGCTGATCCTCGGGCCAGTGGATACTATCGGGACAATTTAGACTACCCTGCAATCCCAATAGGAATCCACCTTTCTACTTAACACAAGATGAAGATTTGCCAATTGGAGAGAAGCACAACGAGCAATACAATGGCGGTAGTTGCAATAACATACACTTTCATGCCTTTCATCTATCTGGCATCACTTTTGTTAACACGTTCGACGCTTTTGAAAGCAATAGATGTTCAATCCAGTTGAATTGGGAAGGCAGTGGATGAAGGCATTTCGGTGCCATTGTGTGTCTACCACCATGGATAGCAGTGGATGAGTTTCAATGTGGTATGTCAAATTTTTTTGGAACTGGAGCCACCGAGTATATATTTCAAGCCCAAATGAAAATCAAGTTAGCCTCTTCACTTTATTCTTCCTTTTTCTCCTCCACCAAGTTCATTTTGACACACATATATACTCTTTTACAAATGTTCTTCTATTGCTCCCATAGGTAGTGTTTGCTGTTTGCTATTGACAGTCGCTAACTGAGAAGTGATCAAAAATTAGCCAAATTTTTATTGGATGTCTTGGTTTCGTCTTTGGTTTGATCTTTTTATGGTTGCACAGTACAACTTGTAAACAGCCAGTGTGTGAGGTCTCAATCCCTGAGAAAAAATCTCTACCATCTATGAACGCCAACAAGGTTTGTAAAGGCTGAAATGTCTGAAATACTGGAATGTCACTTGATTTGAAAAGTGAAGCACAGATAGGCGTAGGAAAAACATAGAAGCTTAACAACATTGCTTTATTATTCAACATAAAGGTCATGTTTTGTTTGTTGTCAAATTAAAGGTGGTGGGAAGTTCTTTTCACTAGTCAATAATCAGGAGTGTTTTTTCCCAGCAAAAATCTCTTGTCACCTTGTTGATAATTGCAAGTTTATGGTTGTACTCTAGTTGCATTTTTGCAAATGAGGAAGAGAGCTTTGTGCACACACATTGCCCATCTGTGCAAATTGTTGTGGTACTTAGTATTCTGACATTCAAAACGGATTGTGTATTGTCCTTAAAAAAGAGGAAAAATAAATAATTCAATGTCTTCTTATTTGTGTATTCAGCGAGCATCATAATACATGCAGAGTCTGGTTTAAACTCAATATGTGTGCCATTTGTGTGAGTGGATACATTCTCAACAATTATCTCAATTTTTTTTGTTCTGTTTCAAATTTGCCTTTGGCGTGGCTTTTATTTATCTCTGTGATCTCAACTTTTATGCAATATTTTCCAAGCCTCACAAACAATAACTGCGTCTGGCTCTGAGTCCAGTTTTCATCCTTATTGTATGATAGCTGAGGGACTATATTTTCCCTTTAGGATATCACACAATGAATTGCAAATTCATTGTGGGGCACCTGCCCTTAAAAAAGGATTTTTGTTGTTGTAGTTTTTCGTGATCAATCTGGCACCAGTCATCCAATGACAAATGCAAACATTATTATCATTAGTATTATTTTTAACGACAAGCTGCTGTGAATTACAGCATGTCTATGAATTGAGTTTATCCTTGGAACAATAATAATGATTTTTTTCAGCTCCTGCTAGCAGCAAGCCTTTCTATTTATTGTATTCATATAATAACCATTGATATTCGTCATTGACCTGTGTACTCCTTTTCTTTGCATTGTCCAATTGAAGCTGCTTACTTATTTTTTGTTCACAATATCAGTAAAGGAATGCGGATTTTGATTCTGTTTCTCCTCTTGTAATGCATGTTCAAGAAATGTGTCATCGGAATACATTTTTTTGTCATGAATCATAGCCAGACCAAAATACAGTTATTTTTATTGTTGTATTTAATAGTATGTACATGCTTGCAAGCAGATGGCATCTCCATGATGACAATGTGTTAATAGGCTGCTATACGAGTCTCTCAAAGCATTTCACAGCCAAAAAAGGTGGCATTTTTTTTCAATGATATGAGGAGCAGGGGTCCAGAAGGAAACTTTTGTTCTATGTGGACACATTTCCGTTGTTGGTTTTCCCCTTGATTTTTGGCAGAGCCATTTTTTTAATCTGGATTTTTCTTTCATAGTGATGATAGATGACTCAGAATGGTTTTCTATAAAAAGTTGTGTGCACTGTGCCAATTTTCTTATTGGTGAAGCAGCACAATGAAAAAAAGGGCGAGTGTGTGCCGTCAAGGTCAAATGATCCTGGTCTGAATCTTCAATGGACATCTGTATCACATACAACTGTAGCATTCCACATTCCAAAAACATGTTCTGCAGTTTCATTGTCAGTTCTCCCAGTTAGGTAAGGTAAGGTTCTTCCTAAACCCTCATTGCCTCCTCTACATAATCACTATCAGCTGTTGTCTCCTGCTACAACAAAAGACAGTGCCGGATCCCTAGAATAACCTCTTGTCTAGACTAAGTGTCCCTTGCTTCTTTGTCAATTTAGATCATGCACCACTCGTGTCACAGGTGCTTTTTTGTTTTTAGTCTTTTGTCCACCTTCTTCTTGTAAAGGCTCCCTGTTCACCACTTGCCCAGTTCACAGGTGGTCCCATTGTAGTGACGGGAGGTCCCATTGTAGTGATGATTCTAAATAGTCAGGTTGGATACATTTCATGACATTGGTCGGGCATAGAAAAGCTGCCTCTGCATATCAGATATTTATCACAATTATTGACATCTACTCAACGCTTCAGCTTTGGATAAACAATGATACTTAAAAAAAAAAAAAACGTATTTTCTGAAATGTTGCAGTTCAAACCAGTATTTGAAACAATTGGTTCATGAAAAAAATAGGTAGATTCATAAATTAGGTAAAGATTTGTATTTTGCAGCTGTAGTATGCTTTCACCGCTGTGGTTTGTCATAAATGTCAGAGATACATAAACATAACTGCATACTTAAAACAAGATGAGGAAATAGGTCTTAATTTAAAACAGATTATTATGTACATCATGACCTCATATGAGTTCATTGTTATTTTTCTGTTTTTGTTTAACTCCCTTCCGACTATTGACAGCCATAGAAATTTATTCAGTGGATTGGCTATCCATCACCGTCAATGACTTTAAAGAACAGTAAGGCTGCAATATTGAAAGGGAAAACTTTGTGGTTTGTCTGAAAAATATCTTTTTTTCACCAGTACTGAAACATTTCACTCTTTGTGCAAACACAAGGATGGCTCGGTTGAAATGTTAGATTTTTCATTTCGATTTGAGTTGCTACAGACTGTTTGGCCTTCTCAAAGGTTTGCGAATCAATATGGCTAAAGTTAAATGTTCGTGTAGAAGAGGAGAAGGAGGTCTGGTGTTCTATGTTTTGCAGAGATGTTGAGTGAAGGCCTGCAATTGATGGAGAACTGGAGCAATCCTGACATCTTGAATGTGTTTTTTCAGCATGCACGCTCTGTCATCTTTACACTGTTGTCATGCTTGTCTTGGCAGGACTCGGTTTGTCGCCGCAGAGGCACGCCAGTTGTACCTCCCGTGAGACTGATTTCGCACAGGTGGTGGTCTTTTGTATGCTTAACTGCAATCGCCTGCCATCTGGAGTCACTATTGTCAATGCTACCCCCCTCCTCTCACTGAGATTTATGTTTTGTATAGAATTGGCAGCCAAATTTGTCAGGTCATCCAAGTACAAGTCATGACCTTCAAGTCATGTACACTTTTTTTTGGATTGATCTCTCCAGTCATATTTTCCGTATCAAAGCTGGACGATACAACACAGAATTATGCTGGAGAAATAAAGCATGAGAATAAATGCTGATGGCCACATCTGGGTGGAAGACCGGTGTTACACTGTATTGTGTTAGATTTTTCTAACTGATTGTGGTCACTAAAATACATTTTGGGTAAACATTGGTCTGAGGCCACCGACAACTCATTTATCACATCCTAATACTGGGGTGAGATACTGTGTGCAAGTACTACCTTGACTCTCCTTCAAGGCTACCGCCTCCAACTTGAATCATTGTTTGTAATTACACTGGGTAACTTCGAAATGGCTAACATAGCAGTGTTATAATTAGTGGACCATATTAAAATCAGAACCATGAAGCATGTCATTAAAAATCATCTGCAGCAAGCAAGCCACCTCCGCCTTGTCGAACGAAAAAAGCTCAAAGGGGTTTATCATTTCATTGCCTTAATCCCTTATATTGAACTGCTTCCCTGGCACGAACCCTTAAAGTCTTAGAGGGGTGAGAATCGGCAGCCTCACCGATATGGATCCATATCGGTGAGGCTGCCCAATTGACTTATAGACGTACCATAAGTCACTAATTGTTGAGACAGGATCAAAGCCACATTATATAGTCCCATGAAGGCCATAATTGAGGGATTTGTAAGATGCATCCAGACGTCTTGTCTGTCAAAATACTGCTAAATGAGAACAGCAGCAATGGGGGCCATCTATGGTTTAAGAAAGGGGGCCTCATTGGAATTGTTACCCCCTCTCTCTTGTTACCCGAGGCTCCTCCTTTATCTTGTTACTCATGGCTAAGCAAAATGATGAGCAGCAGAGGGGAGAACAGGTGGCGAGAGAATGTGTGGGTTTTCCTTGAAAGTGACATAACGCCCTGAAGTCTGTGGAGTGGGCAAAGCTGTTATATACGCTGCCATGTCTGTTCAATGATCATGAGTAGATTTCGGTCCTCAAATACCGCAATCTCACAAGGAGACCTATTAAAAAATACTTATATATTATTTATAGGGATGTGCATTGCCTCATATCCGGGAATACAATTTGTTTCCCAATTAACAGATCACCACCTCTTCTGCCACGGCGGCCTCCACACCCTTGTTTTAAAACAGTGTAGGGAGTGTACTTGACACATTGAATTTGGCAGGATTTCCTCTCGTTGGTGTCGAAGACCTGGAGAGGCAACATTCCCAAGACCTACTTCCATTGATAGGCCAACAGTGCCACAGCATGGCTTTAGCCAAAAGTAAAATTATTTGTGTTCTTTGTCTTTCTTTGCATCTGCAGATCTGCTTTGCACATGCGGTAATGTATATTAGAAGATGCACAGTGGTTAAGACCGACTGGTTGCCAGGTCTATCGACTATTTCCTTCAGTTGCCTAGTTGTGAAAGTTGGACAATAAAAAACAGTAGAATTTGCTGTGTTCATTAGTATGTTGACAAAACTGCACTCTGAAGAATCATGTAATGCACTTGATATAGAGATAGATGTGTACTACCTCAGTATTGTTTGAACTGGCTCTACAGAATTCCTCTGTAACGCTCTTATAATGTGGTGAGGTTTGAGTATCTTTTTTCTTTAATCTCTTTGCTTGACAGTTTCTAATATATTCTGTAGTACATTAAGAGGCGAAGTTATAAAAGCCATTTTTGCTAATGATGTTTTCCAATCACAAGCAGTTCTATTTCATCTTCTCCGCACGGTTCCCACTTTTCATTTAGCAAACACCCCTTGCTCATCTCTCTGTTCATTTTCCTCCGTTTGAAGTAGCATCATATATTTTGCCTCGGAACAGAACTCGTGGGAGACAGATGAGATAATGGGATCATTATTATCTTTAAATCCAATACCGTTGACAGAAATGTTTATGAATTATTTCAGCATGAACTGTACATGGATGTCGTTCAATTAAATACATAATTTATCAAGATATGGGTTAAATTTTTACACATTTCTTAACAAGTGGCAACAACATTTGCACCACTTCATTAAAAAAATAGCCTTTGCAAGGAGGTTGAACATTCTCACAAAATGGTCCTATTTATTTTGATGGCAATTGTGTAAAAACCTTTTGTGGGAGGTTTTTCACTAATTAAAAGAAGAAGAAAAAATAACAGAACCTTGATCATCTTAATCTGAAAAATTGAAAGTTTTGCTAAATAATTGAGGTTCTGAAGCATTTTGTACCATGTGGAGCTCTACAGCTCTAAACTTCGCCAAGAGATGATTTGAAGCCATCTGTGATGACACTTGGTAAACATGCATTGAGCCCTCACACCCCCCTAAAATCCTTTGTGTGCAGTTTCATGTCAGATGTGTGTGTCTGTTGTTGCATACAAATGTATGCATTTAGTTTAGTGGTTCTACATAGATGCCCTAGATGTTTATGCCCTTAACGCAGATGAACGATCTCTTGCTTATTGGTGGACACTGCAGCTTCTTCTGTCTATATTTTAGATCCGTAAGCAAAAGTCTTCGAAGACAAGGAAAAAAGATTAAGAGCTACGTTGTTTGTGCCTATCTTGCCAGCGTGGAAGATGTGTTATCTGTCCTATGTTATTTTTCTTATAAAATTGAGTATTGCTTTGACCGGGCTGTTCAATGAATAAACAAGCAATCAGATTTCGGCTTGATAACAAGAAACTTAATGGCTACACTATTTCTGTATTAATCTGCTTGATGTCAAGGTTTTATGGTTACAGTTTGTAAAATGGAAGCTGCGAACCATCAGCAACTATAAGGGGAAATGCAATTCTTATACATTACATGTGTAGATGTATCAACTGTTTTATTGATTTTGTTACCACCAGCTTGTACAAAATGCTGCATTATAGTTGAGTCATAGAACCATATGGTGTATAAGTTAGTCCTACAGCTTCATACATATTTCCACAAAGACTGGGTAATTCTAAATTGTACTCGCTTTAAAGTGCCATATTTTTTTCTTTGACAGTTTCATTGTGTTTGCAATCTCACACAATGTTCTGTGTCCATCTCTTTAGTTTCTTCCAATGGATAAACTTCCTGGGGAGGTAGGGAGCTGACCTTGGGCTCAAAGCAAACTTAGATCTAACCACAAACCAGACGGTCATATAATGATATCAAAAGCCCCCGTGGAAACAAAGGCCCATCACAGTTTCGTTGTGATGCTGGCAATAGTTTATATTTTTCCGCTTCTCTCATCAAGGATCACCTTAAAAAGTCATATTTCAAATGCCAAAATAAAATATAATTAAAATAAATGTAACTGTACTGCTCCTGGTAACAATGAAACTTGGTTTCTCATCTTAATTGCTGTATTCAGGGGATAATCGAAGTATGCTGCAAAATATTTTGTCCTCATAAAGATTGAGATGGCAATCATTTAACATTTAACGATCTGTTTGCCTTCTTAATTTCAAATCAGAACCTGGCTGCAGGGTGCATACTCCACTCTTAATGTAGCAATATAATTTGTTTCTACCATCCTTTTTCCAATACACTGTAATCCTTGAAAGCACAAGTGTTCTTCAGAGTTTTTCTGTAGTTTCTTCCTACTTTTCTTGTGATACCCATCTGTCCAGCAGGCATCTTATTCTGCTACAAATCTTGCAAAAAAAACATTCTGAAATGAGCAAAAAGTAGGAAATAAAAAGACCAACTTCCCATCTATTTTTATGACCATTATGTCTGTATGAATTGCTTTCAATCAGTCTGTTTCCTTTGGAACAATACTATAATTCTCCCGCTGTCTAAGACTTTTTTTTAATGGTGTCATATTTTGTTATTTAATTTAGTACTTTGGCCAGTTATTAGATCTCATTTTCTGTACCGCTTTATCCACATTAGGGTCGCGGGGGGTGCTGGAGCCTATCCCAGCCGACTCTGGGCCAGAAGCACGGGACACCCTGAATCGGTGGCCAGCCAATCGCAGGGCACAAGTAGATGGACAACCACGCACACACACATACCTAGGGGCAATTTAGGGTGTCCAATCAGCCTACAATGCATCTTTTTGGAATGTGGGAGGAAACTGGAGTACCCGGAGGAAACCCACGCAGGTGGACCTAGATTTGAACCCACGATCCCATAGCTGTGAGGCCGATGTGCTAACCACTCACGCCACATACATATGCACAATATAGGCACTACAATATGCCAGTTAACCTGTCATGTTTTTGAAATAGGCAGTAAAATCTCTTTTCGTGACGACATTCCCACCCATGATGTTGAGTGTTAAACTCTGAAGTGCCGCAGATTAATGGCAGCGTGTGACATGACAGCAGGGCTGATGAGATGGTGTCGAACTGTCGTAAATCTGCTCCACTGGAACACCATGCATGGACCTTGGCTTAGGGCCGACTCCTGAACCTCTCTTATGCGGCGGCTGAAAGTCTGCGTGTGTGTGCAAGCGATCATACAAAACACATGGGCTTCTCTGACAGAATTGTTAACAGCTGATATGTTATGACATTGGATATATTTTTTCTCTCTTAATTTTAGAAATACCAGCTTTGCATTGTTTACTATTACACTCTAAAAAGCTCAATTTCCTCTCTATAGTCTTTCAAATTGAAGATGTACTCTGTACTCGAGGCCTGTAGTCACACTTGCCCCCCGCCCCCTCACACCAACCCTCCTCCTCTATCTGACAAGCAATTTCCTGGTCAAAGCCAGCCATAGAATTCAAACACTTACGAATTCTCTGCAGAAATTTCAGGCGCTTGTCTTTTAACTGAGCAAAGTCACCCTGTGTGGACGCCTGGCTCAACTTCCACTCACATCGGCTGCTAGCGAGAAATTACAAAGCAATTGACTGCAATAACTTCTTTAGCCTTGACTATTTGTGGCAAAATAACATGCAGCGTTTGGAAAGCCATAAGATGGAAACGTGTAATCGAACATCAACACCGTTGACATCTTTATTTATTTATTTTTTGATACTCCCTACAATGTCAGTTCAAGTGTAGCGTCTTGGCTGCATGTAGATTGTAGAAGCTCGAGCATCCACTTCTCCACTCTTTGCAAGGGGATCTGTTTTGACTCCTTTTTGGCATCACTGGCTCAATCTCGCTGCTGCCTGCTTTAATAGATGGCCCGAAGAAGCACCATGGGTTGAGAGCCAATAACGACGACAACATTTGGAGCGTGTATACTCCCTAAAAGTTCATTTTGATTTTCTTCAAAGCAAAACAACTACCTATTAACTTGGTATTTTTGAAAGAGGCTTTTTTTGCAGAAGAGTTGCTGGCATTTCCTGTGTTGATATGATTTTAGTTTGATCAGATTTTGTGAATAAATTCTACAAGGGCACTAGGTCACATACACAAGGAAACTGAAAACAAACTTATGGGATTAGCGCCCACTTTGAAGTAATAACAGCTTCCACCTGTCTGGTGAGACATACCAGGTTTTCTTTTTCTTTTGGAGTTTCCCATTCAAGTCGAAGATCATTTGGGTCGTCGGAAACTTTGCTAACACTATCTTTTTTTGTAGCGATTTTTGATCGGGTGATCTCCAGTCCATTTCAAAGGCGGTGAAGAATTTTCCCCATTTTTATTTTATGTTGACTGCCGTCAACAGCAAAGGTGTTAAAATCCTATTCGTTTCAATTGCTGGTTGATGAAATGGAAGTGTCTCAAAAGTTTAATACATGTATTGTCATTCTCACATTCTTAAATTCCAACACTTTTATTACATGCACTCCCAAATATTTGTTTAGATGGAACCATTTACACTAATTGCCTTACTCTCTGCACCACAGCTGCTGTCCCATGACACAAAAGAGACACAATTAACAACAGTGGCTTGCTTTAGACCTTTTACCAAGAAAGGAAAGCATGACTTTGCTTTCTTGTCAAAACACACAGTCATGATTGTCCCTGAGGAAAAATATCAGGATTGTTTATTTTTGTAGCTAAATGTCAGAGAGCCAATATGAATTTTTTCTTTACCTGGGCGTTCAAAAAGATTGAACTGATTTCAATCGTCAATATTTTATTAAGGGAAAGCAACGGAAAATTCAGCCAAATAGTATTTTTACAGTCAACTTATGTTTCTTGGTTTCAAAGTGTTTGTTTGTTTACGAAAATGTTATATGTAGTATATGCAATAATAAATATGAGCCGCCTGATGATGTAGTGGTTCACTTGATTGACTTTGGTGCGGGAAGGTGTGTGATCGATTCCCGCAGGTAGTGGTATGATTGTGAGTGCGAATGACCCTCTGTCTCTCTATGTGCCGTATGGCTGACTGGCGACCAGTTCAGGGTGTAGTCTGCCTTTCGCTTGAAGTCAGCTGTGATAGGCTCCAGCAACCCTTTCGAGGATCCGAGGTGCGGAAGATAAATGAATGAACAATAAATACTTTACAACTATACATTTCATATATTTGTATTCAGGTATTTATTTATCCCCTTAGGCAGTATCACACAGTTACCCTTCCGTGCCCCACACTCACACAATTGTGCGTTTATCCATGCCAAAACATGTTTATGCGTGCCATATTTCACAATAACTACAGATTTTGCTGCAAACCATCAGTCTGGGAGAGTTTACTTCCCTTGTGTGATGATCGCCATGGCCCCCAAAGCTATGTATGTATACTGGTATTGGAAGGTCTTTATATCTGGCAAAAGAGCTCATGGGATTCTGTTTGAATGAATGCTACTATGCGGACACCCGAAATGCTGAGAGTGGGTTCTAAATGTCCACAGTGTAAAACGGAATGTCACGTATGTCCCACAAGATAATTAGCTTTCATCATTGCAGCTGCAGTAGCATATAGGGGGCACATTCGGGAGCACATTCTCACATTCGCATCTGCGCTATATGAGAAGAAGGCCACAGATGTTAAATATAGTTCACAGGGCTGAGCGATCACATACGATTGAAATTATTTCTGTTTATAGCTGTAGGAACAGCTTAATGGATAGACCTAGGCTAGAGCTCTCCTGCATTGAACAAAGTCTGATGACCAGAAACCAAACATTTAGTCTATGAGCGTGATTTGATTGTGTCGTAATGTTCTGCTAAGTGAGTAATACCTTACATCCATATTTGTCACAGTTTAGAGTTATTTCTTATTTTTGAAGGGCTGCATGCCCCCGGGGAATGACGAGGAGCACATAATGAGAAGTAATTATGTAGCGCATTTGTCTTATTACATGTGTGTTGTGCCTGGTGCCTATAGTTGGCCTGAGATAGGCTCCAGCACCCCCAGGACCCATGTGTGGTTAAGCGGTATAGAAAATGAATGAATAAATGGATTTGTCTTATTAGATAAAGTAGTGATTTTGAATTCTTTCTCTACTAATTGAACCAAGTGTGCAAAGTGTGTCAATGATTTGTTTGCTCTGCTTTCATTGAGTCCAGTGATTGCTATCCTTTCTATTGATTAATCAATTTGTCTTGTTATTCCTTGCCCAATTTAGTTCTCTAGATTATCAGTACTCTCAAATAAACTAAGGACTGACTCTTTTATGGAAGAAACAGAACATCCAAAATATATTGCGTTAGTGAATGACACGGCTACCATAGATATGAAGTACAGATGAATACCATTGCCAAACAGTTGCAGCCTGTCTAAAGCCACATGGAACAATCATTGTCCTTCACCTGAGCTCTTGCAAAAGGGAGAGGCAACTTTTAGCCACCATACATCACAATAAAATGGAAATGAAAGCCCTGAGTGCGCACTCGTAAGTCATCCAGTGGGGAGAAAAGTGACCCCTCTTGTATGAGATTGAGGTGCTAAATCAGCCCGCAGACACCTCCAGCTCCCCTCATCTAAGGCGCTCCTGGAGAAACATCACTCATGCTCGAGAGCAGGAGCAAGGTGCTGATATTTTGTGTGTTCTACCATGACTAAGTGATGCAGTAAGACTGCATGTCTTTCTTGTTGACTTGTCTTTAAATGTTTAATACAACCACTCACGAGTTGTGCCCTGGAATGCTGGTGTTTTCAAATTTTGATGTTGACCTGGACATGTTGCACCATGTTGTTATCATGGCTGGAGTCATTTGCACATAATTAATCAGTTTCGTAGTTTGTCGTAAATAGTAAATTGTATAAGTTCATTATTAAAATTATTTAATGCTGGTGGGTTTAGAGTTGCATTTATTGGTTCCATTTCTGTTTCATTTCATTTGTCTGTCGCTGTCTTGTTGCTTTTGGTAACCCTCTCCCAAGGTCATCATTGTGAATTAGAATCTGTTCATAATTGATTTTACCTGGCGTTACATTTTATGATCAGTCACTCACATTGGTGTAACTGTTTGAGGTTTTATTGCAGCTTTTAATGCTTGTCAAATTCAGTCTCAAAGAACTAATATGTAAGCCATGACAATACCAAGGTTTCTGATTTACAGTATATGCAAAACAAGAGATTAGAGTTGTCAAACTCAAGGCCTTGGATCTCATCCAGCTCGCCACAAAAGCAAGTAATAAATGTCTGCTTTGTTTGTTGGCAAAATAGTGGAGAAATGTCTTCAATTTAAATACAGTGGTGTCGTTGCCTTTTGTTGTTGTTTTTTTTCCAAAATACAGTTGCATCTCTACCTAAGAATGTCTCTACAGACAAAATATTCAGGTTACAAGGCCTCAACCGGAAACTTTTTCTCCTGATATGAAAGAAATTCCAAGTTATGAAACGGGAAATATTATAAACTCTTGTCGCAATCAGGATTTCATTTTAAAATTGCCATAACCGAGTTGCTCTCCTATTGCCTATTAGTGGGGTAATGGCCACCGGAGAAATATGAATGTGACCATCCGAACAAAAGCCCACTTTCCAGGCACTTTTTGGTTTTTTTTCCGGGACTATCTTAGAGCCGTTCCAGCTGGTGGTGAGTTCCTAATTTGTCTTCTTGGCATTTTCTCTTCACGTGCATGTTTATGTATGTTTACTCAGCTGCCAAACATTTGCCTCCATCTCCGTCACATAACACACTGGCCCATCCACGCCTATAGAAAATCTCTTTGCATGTGTGATTAATTTGAATTTCTCAACAACTAATTTTCTTATCTTTTTCACTTTTTTGTGTTTTGCACATATTTCATACAAAATTGGCATACTTTAAAATCTGTTTTGGGCGTCGTATTGAGGTCCCTAGAACGGGGAACATGGCTTGTATTTGTAAAATGTGTCTGTACTTACAGAAAATTCAAGTTACAAAATCACTTCTGGACTAAAGATTGTAATTATATGTTCCGCTGTAAATTGATCAAGAGTGGAACAAACCTTTCTGTAACAAGGAATTAAATTATTCAGTTATTTGCACATTTTAAAAAAAAGTCAGTGATGCATACCTGTGTTTTCACAGTAATAATGTAAGACTTCTCAGGTAAAACTAAAATGTGGTCCACCACAAGCATGGGTATTGAAATCATATTTTAAGATTTACAACATGTCCACTCAGATCACATGGTGAATTTTATCATTCAGCAACGTTACACCTGCTTTTAGTAATCTTTGCACGATAGCATCATGGAAAAAGTGCACCAGAAGGGTCTTTAAAATCCAATCCTTTGTAAGCCTCTGTTTTAGATTGAATTTAGAAGATCCCATGTCCCTCTTTTCTTAAGTCATCATCATCAAAAAAATAAAACTTTATTAGAAACCATTTTTACTGATGTTCACAACACAATTCAATGTCACATATTAACATTGTTTGATCCCACATGGTAAGCATGAGAGTGATTTGTTTCATGAATAAGTCATTGTATGAAAATCACTGGGGCTCTCCTCAATACCACCATTGAAGGTGAAAGCAAAACGTAGCAAGGGTATAGATAATGCGCCCTTTCCTCAAAGCTGTCCAGAACTACCAGTCTCTCTAATAGCGCCTGTGGTAGTTAAAGCTCTGTTAGAGTGTTTTGTGATGGAGGAATGTATGACAGGAGAGCAGCAGTGAGTGACATCACAGTACTGCTTGTGTGGGTTATATCTGACACGTTGGTCCCGTGGGACCTATCATTTAACAAACTCGCACTACGGTTTAGCGCCAACAACAAAAAAGTGTCTTTCTTTTGTTGCTCATGTCGTAAAACTACCTTTTTTTGTTTAAACCAATTCGCTTATGGATTCCCATTGATGGTGATAGATGTCCTATCCAATATTATCTGGCACTGCTGCAGTGAATGTTTCCTATCCATATGAATGAATTCAAATGGACTAGACATCTCTCACCGTCAATAGCAGTCATTGAGTTAAATGTGAATTCCTTCCAATTACAAACTACTAATGTCCACAAAGCCTACATTAAATCAAATACATAGGGAATATTCAGGTCTTGGTGCATTCTGATGACACCACTATGCTTGCCACTTTTGCAATTTCTTAGGAGTTAACATCTAAGAAATCATTCCTTCCTATACTGATACGGCTTAACCTCATGGGCAAAATGTACCATACAACATCAGTGATTGCCTATCTTATTTTTTTAATATTACATTCACAATTTATTTTATGTATGTTCTTTCTTATTTCAACACCATGATAATCGAGCAATTCCTTCATTTAAACTAAGCTTGTACATGATATAATTTATTTTTTCTTGATGTCGCACTCCAACTGCATTTTAATTAAGAGTAAAATGGCCTGCTACAATTTAGAAGAAATAATGGAATGGAACAATGTGCTGAGTTTGGAATTATTCCAGATCATTGTTTTTATGGAGACTGAGTGTTCTTTCTGATTCTTTGTTGTTAATCACTCGTAAAGCATAGCAATCCACTATGAAGACAATTAAACCAGTGTTTCCCAACCAGCGGCACACTGGTGTGCCGTGAGCGATGCTCAGGCGTGCCGCGGGAAATTACAAGAAATCATACATCCTAATAATCCAAGAGAGAAATCTAAATATTAAGAGATAAAAATCGAACTATCACAAGGTTAAAATTGAATTATGAAATCATATATTGTACTATAAAAGATTAAAAGCTTAATATTATATATTATATAATAGATTAAAGTCATTCTGTTGCTTATTTTTATGTCAAGTAAACCGTAAGCTCTTTGGTTTTCCGGGCTTCAATTTTTGTTGACGTTTAGTCTCTGTGAGCACAAAACAGCTCTTCTCATAATGTTAGGTGGTTGAAGTAATATTAAAAGATTGAAGTCATTTTCCTCTTTTCACAATACAAAACGTTATAAAACTTTGATGAGAACGACTTTATAATGTTAATATAGTTTTAAATTATAAGATTTTCAGATAGTGGTGTGCCTTAAGATTTTTTTCAATGAAAAAATTGTGCCGCAGCTCAAAAAAGGTTTGGGAAACACTGAATTAGACACTGGTGATTGATGCACCAGGAAAATGCAAAAATTTGTCTGCTTGTTTGGAGATTGTAAGATCATAGTGTAGCGTACAACAGACTGCAAAGCGGTGTGCCTGTGTATTTGTATATTTGCACTTAAAAAAAAAAAATTATACAAGTAGTTGACCTGACCTGATGCTCATGACATGATGATTCTCCCATTTCAACTTGGCTTAAAAGAACCACACGCACCACTGACCACCAGAAACCATGGCTCTATAATTGGTTATTGATTGACTAAGCAATGGCAGTGGCATAAAATAAGATACTTTAGTTGAGAGAGTGGTGGTTGACAAGTTGTGTATGAGGTGTCCGCATTGAATGTGGGTTTGTTTTTATGTACATGCAAAGATCTCATACTTTCCAAAACTGGTGGTGCAATACGTTATGGGATGGTGGAATTTGTTTATTTGTATAGGTCAATACACACTGCTTCTGCTGGCACAAATACTGTGAATGTGCGAAGATGCATTCAATTTATCTTGGGAAATTATATGCACTTGTCATGGAATTGGGTTCTGCACAATAGTCTTCTCTGTGCCAATAAATAATTCAATACTGAATGTGTCCTACTCACATGTTTCTCTCAAGATAAAATTGTATAATAAATGGCTTCTCTCACAAAAATCTAATATAGAGTTCCTTTTGACCAAATGCAGATGGAAAACATTATGATCATGGTTTTCTCCAGAAATATTAGCATTATTGCACGCGACCTTAAAATGTGCAAAGTGGGGTTTCCTTTTTCTCCACAGGAGTGTAACGCTATCCTTATGTGATGCTGAAGATCTCACAAAAGGCCATATTTACATGTTCCTTCTTTATATTTCTTTCAGTCAAGGTACTAGATTTTGCGGTCAGTATCTCTATTATACTGCTCTATGATAGCCCTAAATCTTTTTGTGTAATTACTGTACTTGAACAGGAAGTAGAGATCAGGGCTATGCAAGGGGGATTCAATCCTTTTCCACTAAGCATTATAGCTGAACAGGATATATACCCGTGAAATAGTGTTATCATTTCTATTTCAGCTTATTTTTCCATGAAATTAAATGATTTTAAAATCGAGGCTCTTGCTATGAAGAAGGTCAGAGGGTGTGCAGTGTGTATTTGTCTGCCATGTCTGAGGTCTCGTTTCCAATTTGGCTTCAAGGGACAGACAATATTTTATCTTTATCATGTGCATCCCTTCAAAAGCAATTTTGTCTCATAAAATGAGAAACACAAAGTTACCTTTTTCTGATTGTAATAGTGGAGAAAAAAGACGGTATTTCCATGAAGTGGCCACACGTAGTGCGTGCAAACATTTATCAAGGTCACTATTATTTTGGCAACACAGATTAGATCTAATAGAACTTATTTTTTGGGGTGGTTTATCCATTTTCAAAGATCAATAAAATTTACAATTTGCATACAATACAAAATACTTTAAGCAACCAAGTAAAAAAAGTTGTTAAAAATATTAACTTTATTTTTAAGAAGGGAATTGATTAAAACAAACACTTTCAATTTCTTAATTCTTTTTAAAACTGCAATCTACTATCATGGTATTTTTTTAAGAACTACACCATTTCTGGCCCCTTGGCCTTGAATTTGACACAGGTGCCTTAGAGTTAAATAGGCTATGGACACGCGGATGTGTGTGCGCACACACACACAGACACACACACTGCTTCTCAACATTTTGCTTCAAGTCTATCTGTCTGTTGATCTATCCAAACTGCTTAATTTTACCATTCAGTAGAGCCACGGAAGCCCTTGAGCTCAAAAACATACAGTACTTAATACATCAGTAATATTCCCTCCTGCTGTGTGGCGCAGTTCCGGGTCCTGTTTTGCTAAGTAATAATAAGCTTAGTTTGGCTTTGATGCTTGCCTTTTACGTGAATAACTTTCTGTCCTTGTGTGTAAATGCGTGCCACAGGGAATTTCTGTGAATGCTGATAGACTGTTGGATGGATTGCAATTCTATAACGACCCTAACTCCAGCCCAAAGTGCAGGCTGTATTATCTGTTGTTGTACCAAGAGCAGACACTGAGCTACACGGAACGTTTGTCCCAAAAAAAGGGTACAAGAGGGAGCTACATTGTTAGACAAGTTATGCGAATGATTTTGATTATTTCCACTTTTTTTCTGCAGTCCATTAAAGAAAGACATATCTAAGTAAAATTCCAAAGGCAAGGTAGTTTTATATTAATTCTCAGCACAAAACTATCTTGGTTTTCCTGATAATCTCTCTTTATTTTCCTACTTAACACACACAGAGTTCTTTGCAAATGACTAATTCTTTTTTTGTTTAGGTATAATGAATGGCATCAAGCATTGTGCAGGCAACATGGGAGGGATCTAAAAACTTTGATGCTCATTTTCAACTCAAATAGCCTGACATTATTTAGTTTAGTGCTACAGTTTTATATTTTGTTATTAATTTGCGTCATCTCGCCTTACTATAACCTATTTCATTGTCTTAACGGTAAACTTGCGAGGCTTATACGACAATAATGATAAAATACAAGAGCATAAAATGGTATCTTCAATGTTACGCCAAATTGGTGAATCATTGGGTTCCATTTTTCATCTCAATGATTTATCTGGTATGTTCCCTAATGATGGATGCGATTGTACAGTTACACAATCAATTTTTTAATTAAATCCTCTCCTTCGTGTGATGTGTGCCACAGGAGGTATGCATATCACGCTTTGCATATAATCAAATGCGCAATCCACTGTGCTGTTGTGAAACAACAAGTAATAAATAATGTGCAGCAATGGCCAAGCAGTCACATCTTTGTGAATGCCCCTTCTTGATTGTTTTTCATCATCGCACTGGACAAATATTTGGTCAAACATGTAATCACATGCATTGGTGTGTTTGAATGGAGTTCCAGTTGATGTTTAGAATTGTGTGCGTGTGAGTGAGTGTGTATGTCTGTCCGTGGTGGCAAAGCAAGGATAGAATTCTGCTTGGCATCCAAACAGATTTGTGTGCCGCCACAGTGAGGTAATAGGGCAGGCGCAATGGAGTCAGAATGTCTCTGGAGCGGATTGGTGTTTAATGTACAGTGCTGGAACAGTGAGGAGGGATTAATGGGAGATTTCAAACCTCAATGATCCAGGGTGTTTTAAATAGTGGCAGTGTTTGTGTGCCCCAGTACTCCTCTGTATGCTACAGGAATCAAATATGCGACAATTAAATTGGGTCGTATGTTTCTGTTTCTTCATCTCCATAAAATATTACTTTCTAGTGTTGTATATAATCTAAATCAATGGTCAGTTCTATATATGCAGGCCTCTATTTCTGTATGTGTTCCCCTTGTTCTACTTCGATCCACATTTTCAAAGATTTCTGATCTTCTTTGAATAGTCTTTGTTGAAATATTATTTTTTATAAATCTTTTCAATAAAACTACTGCAGAGAGGATGTAGACACAGTTGCGATTTCAAAAAGCTGAAATTTGCCTGAACAAAAGATTACGTGGTGAAATAGGTCTGGGACTGCTTTAATCTTTCCCAAGAGTACACTAGATGTTTTTGTGTTGAAAGGAGTGGGATCAAGCCCTGCATATGATCTTATGGCTCATGTAGACAGACAGATGGGATTTCTGTAGAGACTGCTGAAAATGGATCTTAATGCGACGGATCATAGGATATCAGTGCTAGCCTTTCACCATAGATGTCCCACAAATGGTGACAATGACCTGGTTGGATTGGACACCACTGTGCTCGGATCATTGCTTGACCCCTACACTTAGTGTGAGGTGTAATTTTCTATCTGTAATTATACAATCTGCTCTGGGGAGCTCCGATGGCTGAGTTTTATTTGCTCTGGACAGGATTGGAAACATCACTGGCTGCGTGAAAGGCGGTATACTATGGTACCTTTAAAATGAAAATGATGAAAATCAAATAATAATGTTGCATTAATCACACTAATGAAAACTCAAGGAAACAAAGCCTTAGAACTCAGTGACGAATGAGGGTCGAAGGCACACAAATCAGGAACTCACCGCCGAAGCGATTCCTTCATGCTCTGGGAGTGTAAGGGAAGGCTGCTTTGGGTTGGAAAGTTGCGCTCGTACACCACTGCTACCACCCTCGGACTGGCGCTCAAGTTTGCCTAGAGTTTGCCGTTTTCAGATCGGGTCCCCCGCTGTTCTTCCGTCGCACATGGTGGCTACTTTCCCTCTCAGGCCAGCTCTCTCGTCTACCTACAGTGAGCTCACCACGGGCATCATGGAGACACAATTCCTTTTTAACCAAAGAGAGACCAGGGGATTGTTGGCAGATTGGCAATGGAAGAGCAACTCTATCACATCAATTTCAAGATAAAATAAAGAATGCAACAAGGTTGTTTTAATTTTTGAGATTTTCCATTTCGTAACTTTTTTCGTAATTTTTTTTGTATGCAGACAACATTTTCCCATTGAGGTCTTTTGTGACCTGAATGATTTGTCTGGAGAGTGAATGAATTGAAAGATGAAGAGGGAAAAATCTACTTGTGCAGATTTATTCCTTTTGTAGTTGTTGACTTGAAGGGAAATTAACCTCAAATATTTAACTATACCGTTAAGTACAAGAAAAAAATATCATACTGTTGTGATATTCTGGCAGAGAAACGTACACCAGAAGTCTGATAGTGTTGAGGCACCAGATGGCATTGGTGATCCCAAACCCCTCCGTCTGTCAAACCCTCTGAACCAATTCTAGTGTAGTGTTTTGTTAATTGTCAATTTGATGGTAGATTATTGTAGAACAATTAAAAATGAAAATATTGATTTTATAGGTTCTGCATTTTTATGTATTATACTGTATTTGACATCTCACCACTTCTTTTTTCCCCATTGTTCCCCTGCACCGATATATATATATATATATATACATACATACATATATATATATATATATATTCATATGGATATATATATATATATATATATATATATATATATATATATAATTTAACACTGTATTCCAAAAGAGCTTTAAACAGCCTATGTTTTAAAAGCTCGATTTTGGCATGTGGGTGAGCTAAATTTGGCCTGATGTCTCCAATTTCAGTGAATTTTATGTGCACGTTCACTCATAAGGTTTACTGTGTATTGTTGTTATTTTGGGAGTAGCAGTTGTCTTTGCCCCTCCTTCTCCAATCCCTCCATCCAAGAGGCAAGATAATGACTGACAAGGGCACGCTTTGGGAGACTTTCCTGTCCCATTGCAAGGCCCCCTTTATGTGGAGATCACAGACTAACCCAACCTTAAGAGGATTATCTAATGTTATGACATTGCAGGAAACATGTTATCATCTCCTTGTGACGATGAGCCTTCTTTAATTCCTCCACATAAGCGGACTACTAGCAGCTATATATTACGGAGACCATTAACAATCAATGTTGTTCAGCCACAAGACGATTCAATGGGTCATTAGGTGTGATTGTGAGTGCGAAGGGTTTTCTGTCTATGTGTACCCTGCGACCAGGCTCAGTTGTAGTTCGCCTTTTGCCTGAATTCAATTGGAATAGGCTCCAGCACCCCACAACCCTGGAGAAGTATAAGAGCTGTTTAAAATGAATGAATATATGTTGTGCTATCTGAGTCAGTCATTTGCTCCGATTGCAAACTGATGCACACGTTATCAATTTAACGACTACGTAAAATGATTATAGATGTACATCCTATAACTTTCTTCTTGGAGACACCCTCCAGATTTCTCCCTTTTATTCCCAGTGCTCAAAACCACAATATCCAAGACTAAAATCTTTAAGACATGCTTTCAAATCTTGGGTGTCACAAGACTACACAATGGATTTCAGAGTTCAATGGTGAACGATGGAAGAAGATGAATCAAATATAATAAAGCAGGATGTTCCATAAAAGTCGAGTAGACAGAATCAGAAAGGCCAATTTGCAAAATTTCCAGTTTCTTGTTTTGAGTGTATATTACTATGAGCTGTCACAATTCAGTTCACCATGCATGTTGTTTCCCTTCTTTTACTCTAACCTTTTTGATATCCCCTGCCTTTGAGACGGGCCTACCATTTGTTCTGAGTTTACTGTTCACCAAGGAAAAACCTTTCATCTTTTTCAAATTATATCTGGTTACTGTGCTTGTCATATTTACCCTTTGGCATCCTCTCTGCATTCTGGAAGCTGAGCTTCTAGTACCTTTCAGAATTCATCATTCATGGCCAAGAAGCAATGAGATTCATCAGAATATAATGCAACGTGCTAGCGACCCTCATAGCACTTCCCCCACCTGTGCGGTCCCGTGTGAGAGCCGGGTTGCCTACAGCCAGTGTGTCTGTACACATGCTTGTCAAGCTGCAGGCGGCTGCATTGGGAGTTCTGGCCTGTGCAAACTAAGGCCTTCTTAAAGATTGATTTATAGCCTGTACCTGACAAAATGGCTTTGGTCTGCGTTTTGGTGTGGTCTCCACATTTCACAGCCAGACATATTGATGAGGATCATGCCTTCACACCAGTAGTGTATTAAAATGAGGCAATAGGCAGACATGTGTAAAATGCATTTTGGAAGTGGCTTGAGGGAATAGTTTGAGCAGAGGCTTTATGGATATTCCAGAGAATTAAGAGAAAGCAGTTAGCATGTTTGACTTTTATATTGGCTTAGCGGCTCAGGAGCAGAGGCAAGGTTTGGATAATGCGTCATGCGGCTTTCCACATATACACCAGCTTTTTGTCTGTGTCGTGCTCTTACACACTTTGTTCTCGTCTCCTCTCATTTGATGTGCTGTCAAGATGTTTCTCACTTATCGTGATGGCTTGTGGATTAAAAAGGCGAGTATCCAAGTACAATCCAACAACAGTGGTTGAAAACTATAATATAGGGGTAACAGTATGTAGTTATGTATAATTAGATTTTCATCAGCAAAACGAGATCGCTTAGCTTCTGTTCATCAATGACACCCAAATCACGTGATGACAAAATCGAGGTTTCCTTTCACCGTAAATAACAATTTGGAAAACTGTATAACATCACAGGAACTTAATTTTTTCCATCCAATTTACATACTGCTTATCCTCACAAGGGTCACGTGGGTGTTGGAGCCTATCCCAGCCATCTATGGGCACCAGGCGGGGGACACACTGAATCCAATCACAGGGCACAAGGAAACTGACTACCCATCTGAGCTTCAATCTTGTTAAAATTTCCATTTGTGAGGAACATATTCATTTATCCAATGTAAGGTTTCACAATTCATTGACTGCAACACATCCACCATCACCTTGATATATCTCTGCCACACAGCATTAACGTTTCTCCGTTGGGTTTTCATTTTTTTCCTTCCTTGCGTTGGTTTTCTTAGAGTATTCCACATTACATATGCACAATAATTATTTGTTTATGGCAGTTTGATTTCTTTTTGCCTTGCGATTACCTGGCAACCAGTCGATGGTGTGCCCTTTCTCTTAAACCAATGTCTGCAGGGATGTGCTCCAGCTCATGGGACCCTTTAAGGATAGAAAATGGATGGATTGATACTGTGACTATTTTTTTTATGTTCTCTTCATCCATCTGTACAATACTTGGACCACAGGGTATGGAGGCATTTTCATTAGATTCTTTGCATTCTTTGAAACCTTGCTGAATGAAATACGCTGAGCTCTAAGGTTTGCGGCCATCATTTGCCACCACGTTTTCTTCAACTGGACCACCAACACGCATGCGGCGCTCACACCTGTTTGCTTGAGTACTCTCAGCAGGCCCACTGCCTGTCTGGTCAACGGCCAGCCAATCATTCACTGCCCCGTATTCAAATTCAGACAGCGTTCACCTCATTGGATAAATCCAAAGCAGACAGCCGGTCTCGCAGTAACATTTTGGCTGACCTGATAATCATTGTTTTGTACAAAAGCAAACATCCTGTATTTAGAGCAGGGGCTGATTCATCAGGTTAATGCCATAACTAAATATAGATTTCTTTAATCAGATTCAGTGGAAATCATCTCACAGGTGGAGTACTCCCTTTCACTCAAAATCTCATCTCAATTTTTCAACCTAGCCTATTTTTTTCTCTGTGTTGTGTTTTCTTCTTCATAGTCACATTCCTATTTTTAAATATATTTTTGCCTTAACTAAATTTGCAACCTCACACTAAAACGAAGCTTATTTCCTGGACTGTGTTTTTTCTTTGATTCCCACTGTGCCAGTGAAGTCTCAGGAAATGTTAATCCACAAGAATCCAATATTCTGAACTGTTCAGTACTAATAAAGAAGTTATGTCTAAATCTGTCACTAGTGGTGTAGCAGTGCATTCGCCCGATTTAAGTGCTGGCAGTGTTGGATCGATTCCCACTCAGTACTGTTTTTGTGGTTGTGAATGCTTTGTCTGCCCCTGTTGTGACCGGTACACGGTTGATTGGTCGCCGATCTTTTGGTCACCGCTCTTTTGGTCGCCGATCTTTTGGTCACCGCTCTTTTGGTCGCCGATCTTTTGGTCACCGGTCTTTTGGTCGTCTGGAAGGTACGTGATAATTACCATTTAAATCGTTGCTCAAATTCCCTAAATACAAACTGCGAATTACTATTTAGTCATACTTAATGCCCTAGTTATTATTAGGCTAAAGAAAAACTCCAAATTTCCCGGACTTTTATTGTTTTTTTGTTGGAGAACTTGTTAAGACCCTGACTAACGTAGCTTCTTAAAGGGAGAACGCATGTACATACATACTCTTATACACTCACACGTCGGCTCAGTGAAACTGCTCATGGCCATTGTTGGCTTTTATTGATGCGTAGACCGTTTTGTCGCCGATCTTTTGGTCGCCCGTTGTCGCGGTCGGGACGATAAAAAAAGACGGTGACCAAAAGACCGGCGACCAATCGACCGCACATGGTTGTGACCTACAACATACTTGCAACCAGTTTAGAGTATAGTCCATCATTCACCAGAGGTCAGCAGTGATGGGCTTTAGCACCCTGCAACCCTGACAAGCATAAGCTTGTGCTTAAATCCTGAAATCTGTGTATTTAAATTCATACTTAACTGTACTTCACAGTATTCATTGCTTTCCCTCACTGGATTTTTCTTGCCCCCAAAAAGTTTGTTGTAGAGCCCTGAAGCCTACTGTAACTTTTGACCTTACTTTTTTCAATCTGTGCACCTCTGGTGTAGCTTCACCTTCCAAGATATTAGAAAAGGTCAAATGGATGAGATTACATGATTAATAATTTTGTTCCTTTTTCGCTTTGGTTTTTCCTGATGCGTCGTTTTACTGGATTATATATTTGAATTATGCTCTCATCAATTTATGAATCTAATATCTACATCTTTTTTTTGTTTTTAAGTATTTTGTATCCGCTATCTACAACATCTATGACATGACCAGTATGATTTTGAGTGTGAATGGCCGTTTGTCTCTGTGTGCCCTACGGCTGACTGACGATCAGTCTACGGTGTTTCGCCCAAAGTCAGCTGGGATAGGCTCCAGCAACCGTACGAGGATACGCGGTACGGAAAATGAATTAATGAATGAATGAATGGATTCTGCTGTATAACATATCTTTAGTAATGCTATTATACATGTCTTTGCTGTCCCAATTTTAGCTTGTTGAATATCATCTCGAGTATTTAGAACACTTGACGGATCGTGATTTTGTGTTTTGAGCATTTTTATGCTACAGCCACATAAACAGCTTAGTCAACTGCATTAAAAAAAGAAAGAAGAAACACTGTATTGTATTTGCATATTAATTGAATCCCTGCCCGCACATGGCTGCATTCGCAAAAGCAGAGCATGATAAATAAGTAATATGCTCATCTGGCTTTCTCTGCTGTTTGGGGAGCTATTGGTGTTTTCCAGATTGTGGTCAAGGGATTGGAAACAGCTTTTCACACATAAGCACGGCTCCGAGGAATCATCTCCAATGTTTGTTTGACACAGGAAAATTGATAATATTTCATATAGGGAACTGTGGAACTATTTAATTAGAATGTGTTCTACTTTGTCATGGTTTAAAGTTACTGTCAAATCGGGAATTGGGAAATGGGGGTGGGGTGTACTACTTTCATTTCATTGCAACACAGCTGAAAACAATACCAACATGCTGGTCACACGTCTAAGGGGAACAGTTATGGCCAAAGGGAGAGCTGTTCTAGACTGGTTAAGTCAGTTACATTTCCTCAGTCCAGGTGTTAAAGTTGTTAAACCCCCAAGTGAAGGCCCAAAAACCTCTCAATTAAATATAGCTCCAAATGTCAGTGCCTGTTGTTCATCACCAAATCCGTCGGGAAGTTTCAGACATTACCTCGACATGGACTGAATCGGGCTAAGTTGTGAATGATCACTTTTTCCCCCAGATTTAAATGTTCAAGCTGGTTAACCTATGACATATGTTTGCTCGTGACGGATCAAAACAGACTGTTTCTAAAAATAAAGTTTCTCAAGAATAACCGGAAAAATTATTTCCTCGCATCTGGGTTTTCTTATATGTGGTATGGTCTCCGGACATATCCTGCCAACTCATACAATGGAAATTTGGATTGTATTATTGACCCCGCCCCTCACCCAAACCCCCAAAACTAAAGGAACATGGCAAGTCTGCAGAAAATGCTTTCAGTGTGCCATTGAAAGATTTTGAATGCGTGCAGTTTGGGCTTCCTCTTAACTCCTAAAATCATTTTTCTTTGGTTGACTCAAACTGTCAATAGGCGTGAGTGTCTCTTTACCGTTTATTTCAACTTTTGCCAAAAATAAACTCTGATAGTATGCAATTCACTCAAGATAAAGGACTATGTATAAAATGGATGAAGAGATACAAGACTGCTCACGCTCTTAATTGTGCGTATTTAGCTGCTACATTAAATTTTCAGCAATGTTCTATCAACATTTCAGGTCAGATCATTTCTGCCATCTGGTATAAGATGTTATCAGGTAGCTGGGGTCCTTTTTTTCCAAATTCTCTTTGAAATGCAGTCCAAGTACTTGTGCTTTTCAGACTCCAACAATGAACTTACTCTTCAATTTTGAGGTCCACAATATATTATACTCGTGATTTTTTTTGTGAAAGTACAGAAGTCATGATCGTTCGTTTGCATGTGCAAAGGTGCTTAGTGGAGCTTTGTTGTTTTTGTTTTCAAATGAAGCCGTCGCTCCATTTAGGTGTCTCTTTGTTGTTGTTTAATAAATAAAAGGTACATTAACTTACTCAAAAACAGCATCATTCGTCCACCATACTCCCAATGTTCATTATCTAATGGGCTGCGATTCCATTAGTTTTGATGCGAGTTTTAACAGAAGCCATCTTTAAACTGGTCAGTCAGCACTCTACTCTGATTGTCCCATTTTCTGATTGCTTACCAGTCCTCCATATCGAATCGAATGCACTGAAGTAGCAATAATATAATGGAGAATTATAATGGCTTCTTAATTTTCTTTTCTTCATTCACGATATTAGTATGCACATTGTTTCTTAGGTCATATAATAAAGCAATGCAAATTATAATATGCAATATGTTTTAATGTGTTACCAAGGCAGATGCTAGATAATTGATGTTATCTGCTACAGCCCTGAAGAGAATTGCAGTATATGAACAGAAATAAATTTCAGATCATATGGTGCCTATTAAGTACATAGAACCCACCCAGCGTGCTCGGAAACCACCGACTTAGAAAGAAGCATAACCTTACAGCACTCATGACAGCCTTTGCCGTTGTTTCATAGAAAATTCCTTAGATCTTAATGCTTTAAATATTTATTTCTAAACTTGCTCCAAATAAAATAATCCGGAACATGGCACACACAAATAATGGAAAGGATGTCTTTTCTGTGATGGAATAGTTCCTGGAAGACACATTATCTCCCACTGATGTCTAGTCAGAAGACAGCTGGCCCAATTCAATACAAAAAAAAGCAAATACGCAATAAAAAAAATAGTGAAACAAAAACTGAAAGCATTATTGCACTGTAGTTTTCATATGAACACATTTAATTCAAATACATATAAGGAAGAAATTTTAAAAAGTGTCCCCTAAAAAGGATTTTAATTCTGTAATCATTAACTTGAATTGTGAAACTGATCCAACTCTGGTTCAAGAAAATATAGTAACTATTTTCATGAAAATCTGATTTTTTTTTGTAAAGTGGCTTCCTCTCTTTAGTGATTACATTATTGTCTTTTTAAATTGTTTTCATGGTCCATTCAATTAACATTAAGTAATTGCTGTTTTGAAGACAACGATCCTACCTTGGTGATTTTTCTTTGCACCATCATACAGATTCAATTGGATTTGTTAAAAATAAACTTAGATTAATTAAGAAAAGCATTGCTTCCAATAGTTTACTGTAATTACCAGGAAACGCCCGTTTTGTTTCTTTTTTTTTCACACTAATTGTTTCTAATCAATTTACATTTTGTTAAAAAGGGGGAAGGTGGAATAATTGTTATTTTATAATCTAGATTCATCCTGCTGTTTATATTTCTTGTTTGGGGCTAGACAATATATTTTGTGTTCAATTATTTTTTTCCATATTTTCTTCTACTTCCTCAGCAGTCTCCCTCAAAATATTCTTGATAACATCTCATCTCATTTTGTAAACCGTGTCCAGGCCAGAGGCGGGGGACACCCTGAATCGGTGGCCAGCCGATCGCAGGGCACAAGGAGACGCACAAACATTCACTCTCACACCCATACCTATGGACAATTTAGTGTCCAATCAGCCTATCATGCATGTCTTTGGAATGTGGGAGTAAACCAGAGTACCCGGAGGAAACCCACGCAGGCCCAGGGAGAACATGCAAACTCTACACAGGTGGACCGACATGGACTTGATCCCAGGACCCCAGAGGTGTGAGGCCGGATGCGCTAACCACTCGCGTTAACCACTCGCGCCACCGGGCCGCCTTCTTGTTAACATATCTTTGTTATTTGTTATGTTTGATGTGGATATCTGCAGTCTCCATTAGCAAATTTTTGAACGATTTCTGCCGAAGGCACAGCTTCTTTGTGTTTGATCAAACTTTGCAGATTTTTTTATACTCCTTTTCCATCTCTGCACTGTGTTTGATATCTATCCAGTGTCATTTGAAATGATTTGTTTGAAGTGGCAAGTAAATGATCACATGCTACATTCAATTGATAGAATGTAAAGATTGGGAGCATGTAAACAAAGCTACAGAAGTATGACATATCCTGACTGCTTTTCAATGCGAGTCATTTACCTACTACGTCTTAAAATAGTTGCTAATGATGTGATTGCCTTGAGTTCAAACATTGGGGGAAAATGCATCTGTGAAACTGGCAATTACAGGATATAGAACATGGAAGAACCTTTCCCATTTCAAATGGATTTAACCTATATTGACGTTGCTGGCACTGAAACATAATCATTAACTACCAGCCCTGCCTACTCAAATAGTCTGAATTTCCATAGCCATCAATGGCATCCAATTAAAAGTCAAAAATTCCCCAAGACAAAACCCAACATCTTATGTCCCAAAACTTTAGTCCAGACGACTTGTTCTTGTAAAGGACTCATTTTATATTACACCTCACGTAATTAAGGGTAACGGACCTGTAAATGACCTGGCACTTTGACAGAAAGGTACTGAGCCCATGAAGCATGAAAAGCTGCAGAAGCAAATAGGTACATCACTTTTTCCTCAACGCTACATTCTAATTTTCTGCCAGAAACATTCACACACATTTCATAGTAAAGTAGCTTCTGAGGTTGCGGTTGGTCCCCAAGATGACCACATTGGCATTTAGATACAAAATGCTGTATTACACAGCCAATTATGTCTCAGAATGCCAGGCTTTTTGTTATGTAAAACCACTTTGGCACTGGCAACTGTGGATGTTCCATCGACCACATGCATAGATAAATGTGTTCTGGGGAACATAGAAGATGTGTTTGGGAAGATTGATGTATTTAACCCTTCTAGCCATTAAGACTAGTTTGTTTATTTTTTTGTTAGGGTCGTATAAGCCCTACAGACTACATTCAATCTTCATTCACCACTTGGAATGCCTTGTTATCTTTCAATTTGACTTTAAGTAGCTACCCTCCAGTCATCAATATCTTATTAGCCCTTCATACTGTGTTTCCAATCATCCAAATTTGACATTCGGAGGTGGTTCACGTTAAAATGCATTGTCGTATGATGCCATTACTGTAAAGAAGTGAACATTAAGTAACGGTCATGAAGCATCACATAACTCCTGATTCTCATGTGATGACAGTGTAGTTGAAAGGATTGTAGTAATCATTTTCTTCCATTGCTGTTCCATCATGTACTACAATGTACCTTTCTTAAAAATATGTACTTCCACAATTCACAAAATGAAAGTTGATTATTTTTATTTTAATAGTGCATAAATCAGGTAGAGAACGTGCATTCATATGTTTCTGGTTGATTACATTTTGGTATATTTTGACTCATTCTACAAAATTTGCAAACTGTCTTTTCTCATAATTGAGCTCTTGTATTTTTCTTTGACAAATAGAATTCATTCGCTCTGAATTTCTGAACTTTGCAATTTTTCTTTCATTATAAACTTTCCTCGCTAAATGTTCTGTGCTGGTTGAGAGAACACATTTTGGGTGAGTGAAGCCAAGTACATCAGGCAGAAAACTTAAATATGCCTTTTTCAGCCTGTCTTGACTGATAATTTCTTCACTTCAACAAGCTGTGAATTCAATTTTCATGGAAGACATTTTCAAAGTGCACACTGCCACCTCAAAGCTGTCGGAAAGAAAGTAAAAAGCTGGCATACCCTGGCTCATATCCATAATATGGACACAGGTTTTGATACTGATTTATGCATGATTATAGTTTGTGTTGAAAATCTTTGCTTTAATCTAACAGTTATTCATAGCTGGGAATACTAACAATGGAACATTCCTCTAGAGCAAGTGGTTCCAACATCACTTACGGCTAACAGATCCAAAATCACAGCGGTGGAGAGAGCTTGCTGTCATCGTCTCCACCTTGGGTCTTTTAGTTCTCAGGGTGCTATACAAGGGTTTCAAAGTGTTCAAACATTTTCCTGCTTGCAAATTCATTGTGAGTGTTACTCTGTGTCTGCGGGGATCACTGGGAATGTGTGTGTGACTTGCTGTGTTTCAGGATAAGAATTTGTGTTATAGAGTACACATGAGGCAGGCAAAGTGAAGCTTCAAAATGTGACAGTGTGGGACCCTCCAGGCACTCAGGGAAAAGTCACGTAATGCACGTCGACCCGTGATAACACACAATGTATTCCTCAATGACTGAAAGCAAGGCACTCGTGTCACTCGTGAATGGATTTCAGGACATTTTTATTTTAGCGAGCCGTTAACCAAAAGGCAATTAAAGTGAAAGGTATTGAAAGAGAGCATACCGATTCACTAAGTGTCAGACTGAATTACTCGTTCTTTTCAGGGCTGTTCTTTTTAACGTTGGCTGTTTGTTCTAAGCCACACGACAGTGGGAACATCATCTTTTATCACTGCAGCGATTGGATAGGTGAAAGTGTTCAAAGAAGATGAGAAACCGGCTGGACTTTCTATTTTTCTTTTTTGTGTGTTACAGGAAAGACAAAGACAAAGACAAAGGCAGAAAGGGAATCGAGAGAGGCAGGCTCAACTTTTGACACTCTAAAGGTAACAGATTGAGAGAATCAGGACATGTTCAACCTCTATATGCACCTGGTAGAAGTATTCTATTCATATGTTTAGTGTCAACAATTCCGTCATAAATATAGTTTACACATTAAGAGTATTGTGGCTTTAATTTCTAAGTGATTTTGTAAAAGGAGTCAGTTTACTGTTTTATTTCATGACCTTAACCTGATACTCAGTATCAATATTGATGTTGATCCAGCTATTTTTTGAATATCAAGCAGGATCAGATTTTGTCACAAGATTGGGTCTGGTCCAGTTGTCGCAGGTTTTCAGTATCATTTTTTGCCTCTGCTTTGAATCAAATCACAAGTGTATGCGTTTAGTGAAACTACTGCCATTCACAAACGAATTATAGCAAAAGAGCATCATGGAATATTTGTAAACAGAGCATTTCTTGAGGAGGTTACAGCAGAGCTTAGTTTGATACAAAAATATGATTATTCATAACTTATCTTTACTGGCAAAAAAAATCTGATCAGATGGAAAGCAAAAAATAAAATAAAATCTGCATTGGGACATCCCAAGTTTTATTTAGATCAGGAGTCTCTAAATGCAAATCAAGAGAGCAAAACACAGCAAAATGTAATGGGTTTTCCATGAACCAACCTCATGCTCAATGCAGGGTTTCAGAAATTTTCAACAAGCTATTTTTTTATGTGTGTTCGTGTGTGTGCATGTGTGTGTATGTATGTGTGTATATGTATACAAACAGACATAGGCACCTTAAACACACATCCTACCAAAAACATTATGGCCTTAGCGAAGCTAATAAAAGTAGTTTTATTACTAACGTTCTAAGAATGGACTGCCTAAAGAGATTTAGTTTCCGTCAGCAGAGAAATCTTGTGAAAGCTTGTCAAAATTGTTCCACTGAAAATTCTATTCCCTCTTACGCTGCATCACTTCCATGCTTTCAGACGTTTTTAAAACTCATATAACTCAGGCTACCTTAAATGAACTTAGTAAAACTGTAGCACGCAGCACTAAAGCCACTAATACTCTGGCAAGTAAGAAAGCCTGCACTAGTCATCCAAATATCGGTATATCTCTGTGAGCATCTCAAATACGTGCTGGAGTAGTCTTGTCAAGTTCCTCTGAGGGTTTGGTGCTTCACTAAGCTGACGTGTGAACGTATTTCGAAAAGGGCAAAGGTGCAGTTTTGAAGATTGAGGGTCAAATAGCAAAATATGAACTATGAAGCACATCTAAAATCCTTCAACTTATGTAATATGCACTTCACAGAGCATTTGATGCTAATGTGTTAATCTCAACTCCTCAACAATAGGTAAGAAAAATAGAAACGTATTTTATAATTCTGATCATAAATTAAATATTTAGTTAATAGTTTAAGGCTACTCTTTTTTCACTCACAATCATACCACCACTGGATGGTTTTACATTGAATTATATTATAAGTACATTAAATTAGCTTAATTTGGTACACAATCTTCAATACTACTCTGACAGCCACACTGTTTATAGATGGCAACAGTCTCTGTGCAGTTTTTACCTTGTTGAAAGCCTGGGTAGCTATAACTTTATAATGAATACTTTATGAAGCTATTAGAGTAGCTTTCTGTAAGGCTCGCTGGAGAAATTGAAGTGCAGCAAAGCATCTTTACTACGTTGCTGGTCGCTGTCACTCAAGTCATCAACCTTGGCTACTAGAGATGGTTGTACACTTAACACACTTTGAAATGTCTCATATAGATTCAGCCATTCATCCATCCATCCAAGTTATCTTTTGTGTTGTAGCTGAGCCATTGTCAATATAAATTGACTTAAGAAACAGATTCACAGTAAAGTGGTACCTCGACATACGAGTGGCCCGACATACGAGCAATTCGAGATACAAGTAGAATTTTGGGCAAAAATTTATCTTGAGATACGAGACAAATTTTGAAATACGAGCAGACACCGGATGCGAGATGCTGCTCATAAGAACATCATGGGCACTGTCTCTCTCCCCGCAACTCCCTCGTGTAATGTCTCTGGTCACAACTCCCTCTTTGTAATGTCTCTGTGAGCACTGGGCGGAGCGTTGCATTTTTTCAGTGTTTTTTTCCCCATTAGTCAGTGCGTATATACTACTTCTCGTTGGCAAGTGGTCGTGCGTTATCCAATTGTGAGGACATTTGTGTGCATCATTTTGGGAATATTTTGAAGCGAATACAAACTCGAACAACCCTCGATATTGACTGAAAGTCAGTGTGGAGGCAGGGCAAAAAGAAGATATCAAAATGTCAAATAAAATTAGAATTAAGTTTAGTGTTAGGTTCGATTAAACGTATTTTTAGTGTCTGCATCATAATACAAGTTCATTTAAATTTGTTTATGTTTTGTTACGAGTGCGTTGCCGTGCAAAAATTAAGCTCGTATCTCGAGGTATCACTGTAGAATTAATTACTGTTGTCTTACAAAATGTATTTACTGTATTAGACCTACAACTCATTTCTCGTTTTCATGCCAAAGCTCCAATATATTTACAATAAAAGTATTTTTCCTGATTAAATAACAAGACTTATTTGCATTCCAGAACAGAAAAAAGTCACAGTTAAGATGATGCTGGATTTAAGTTCAGGATAGTGGAAATACTGTGACACTCAGTAATCCAGGAATATCAATACATGTCCAACAAGTTGTAATAGCTCAAGTGTTGAATTTCAAGCTATATTAAAGCCAAAATGTGGTGGAAGTGAGAGAGAGCCATCTGGGGATGGTAGTTTGAGCCATGAAGTAATCCATGAACATAGAGACAACCTTGCCCCAACAGAAGGTAGGCAAGTCATCTCCCTTGCAATGATGCGACAGCTGGAACATACTCATTAATATCATCAGGGTATAGAAGTATTTCGATCTTCAGAAGGCCTACAAGGAATTCTGTCAACCCAAATGATTTGTAGGCTTTGACTGTGGGAGAATCTTATTTATGGCACAGTAAAATGGTACAAAATACGATGGATTTAAGAAAGGGATATTAAGTTAACTTGATCAATGTGTCTTGAACCATTTACATGTTATCTAAGCAAATCGAATA